>NC_092761.1:16371241-16573240 GCF_047496795.1 Chiloscyllium punctatum
ACAAGCTTTATGAATAAAACATGTGAAGTGTAAAAGATGAATACAACTCTGTGTCAAAAATGTTATTTCTGGCTTCCTCATAATTGTTGTTAACCAAATAACTCTGTAAATTGACCAAAATAAGAAAAAACAGAGACTGGAATTCTCAAATCTTCCTCTGAATAACATCTGGGAAGATGGGCGGGGGGGGGGGGGGGGGGTGGTGGTGCAGTGGATGACACAAAGCTGAGCTGAGTGGCTCACAATCAAGAGAGTATAAATAGATTATTCAAATAGCCAGATCAATGGCCGACGAAATTTAACACTTACAAATTTGGGATCATGCACGTCAGAAGTAATAAGACAAGTGAGTACACAATTTATGAATGGGGAGGGCTAAATTTGCTCGTTTTTTCTTTGCAGCAGGGAAGGTTGAGGAGGGAACCTGCTACAGGTATACTGGAGTATAGGGGTATGGAGAAGATGATTAAACAGAAGCTGTTTCTCTTAGTGAAACGGTCAAAACAAAGGAACGCATTTTTAAAATGAAAGGCAGCGATTTGAGAGAGGATTTGTGGAATGTGTTTCGCACTGAGAGGGTGGTATGAATCTGGAATGCATTGTCCAGGAGGGTCCTTGAGGGAGGTATCCTCACAAACGTTTACAAAGCCTTTGGATGTGCACTTGCTGGCACAGACGTGATAGGCCTTTAATTCGTTTCACGATTCTATGCGTTGGCAGCCATGAATGCTCTGATATATTCTGAAGCAATAAGCAATGGCAGTTGCTGGTTTGTTCCTTTGACTGGACTCAGTAAGTGGCGAGATCACAAACCAGAATCATCTCATGGAGTTTCAGCCCTTTCTTCACCTACAGCATCCAAGCCATTTCTGGGAACATCCAGGGTAATTCACATGCTCAGTGCCAGCATTGTCTAACAACAGCACGAGCATTTTTCCAGCTATTTACCACCATTATTACAGCTACAGCAATGTCATGGACACAGATTGTCCTTCAATATAATGCAGACTTCGAGCTATGAGGGTGCTATTTCTCTGAAGCATAATAAAATTACTTCCCAGATATTCGCTTTGATAAAAAGCAAGTTTTCCTGTGTTTTGCTGTCAGTTGTTTATCATAGAATTCCCAACTCCACTCCACCCCTTCAATATTTACCCTTTAATATTTTCTTGTGCATTGTCTTCCTGATCTCTCACACCTCAATCCCTCACACCGCCACATTCTCCATCCTCATTTCTGAATCCCTGATAAACCTGAGCCTCATCTCTATCATTTATTCCAACTTCCATCTCACAATGTGAACTGATATGATTCCTTCCCTCAGCATGGTCATTAGACTGGCCATGCCTGATGTGCTATTCATCTCGACCTTCTACTCAGTTTCTAACCCGCTGCTTTGGTTACCAAACTCCTGGTTTATTAGTTTAAATCCATTCGACGTGCACTAGCAAAGCTCCCCAAAAGGATGTTGTTGCTCCTCCAGTTAAGATGCATTCTGTCTTTTTTGTACAAGTCCCACCTGTCCTGGAAGAATTCCCAATAATCCAAAAATCTGAAACCATCAACCCTGAACTAGCTTTTTAACAACATGTAAAACTATACCACCGTCCTAATCCTTGCCTCTTTTCAATATGGCACGGGGAGTAATTCAGAGATTACAGAGGATTGTTCTGTCTCTCTCTCTCTCACACACACACACACGCACTCACACACAATCAGACAGACTCCATACTACTTTGCAGAAGAATACCAATAACTTTATAAATAATCAGAATGATAACTGGAATGAAGGATTTAGTTAAAGAAAGGACGAGAGAAATTGCATTTCTTCTGGATGTCAGTTTGAGTTGGAGAGTTCATTTTCCGATGGTTCATCACTATCCTAGTGAACATTATCAGTGAGACTCCTGTGAAATGCTAGTTTTATGTCTTACTTGCTATTTAAGTGTTTAGGTTTCCTTGAATCAGTGATGTAATTTCCAATATTGGTGATTTCATGCCTGGTCCTTTTCCTCAGAGAGTGTTAGATGGAATCAAAATCGATGTGTTTGTTGATAGAGTACCGGTTGGATTGCCATGCTTCTAGGAATTCTCGTGCGTGTCTTTCTTTGGCTGGTCCTAGATGGATGTGCAGACCCAGTCAAAATGATATACTTCCTCATCCCTATGTCAGGACCTAGTGATAGTGGGTCATGTCTTTTTTCTGGCTAGTTGTTGTTCATGCATCCAGTTGGCTCGTTTTCTGCCTGTTTTTCCGACGTAGTGTTTGTTACAGTACTTGCAAGGGTTATTCTTCCTGGAGCAGAACAGACAAAGATGTGAACTGATAAATTTTGAAGAAAGTTGCAGAGTAAAACAGGGAAACTCTGTTTCTGTTAGTTGGCATTACAGCATCAAGGAGTTCGAATTTCAAAATGGTCAGCAAAAGAGCTGGGACTGAGATACATAAATACTTCTTTATTGAGAGAGTTGTTCGGATTGGGATTAGACTGCCTGGGAGAGTTGTAGATGACGATTCAATAAAGAATTGGATATATATTTGTAAATTATGAATTTAATGGGCTACAGAGATAGGGCTGGCAAATGGAAGGTGTTTGGGAAACATTACTGGAGCTGGTGCACACACAGTGGCCAATGGCCTCCTCCTGTACTTTAAATGCTTGTCCTCTATCATGTGTCTGATGCAAAGAAAAATCAGTATCGGATTATTTCCCGTTTTAAGTGCTCGTAAATATCTGATTATTTGGTGCAGGATAAACATTTAAAATGCAAATATTGCAAGGTCAGTCTCATTATGTAGTCTATTTATTCCTCAGAACATGAATATTTGAAATGTTATGTTCTGATAATGAAAACAAATATCTCATTGCTTTGGCACAAATCTCTTTGAAAAGGTCTGACTTTTCCCTCACACTAAAATATGTCCTTTTTTTTCACTGTCCACATTTCATATTAAGTCGCATTCTTTCTAAAAATCGGAAGTTTTCAAATTATTGTTCGCTAAAATTTGATAATGTAATCATTCACAGTGCATGTTGAATTATTGATATTTCTAAATTGCTGGCTATTAGCTGAAGCTCGTACATTTCACTGAGAAATTTAACTGATTAATTATACATAAACGTATATGAATGCTAATTCTATTTGATTGTCCAATCGTTTACTCTCTCTGAACATGTAATCAGTCAGAAGCCTACCATTTTCAAAATGTTGGAGTGGCAATGCATTGTTTTGAATCCTGACATTGAATGTATAATTCTGATCATAACAGTTACGTACCATGTTCTTTATTCTAAGTAAATTAAAATGTGCATTCTTTACTTTTGCGTTCCAAAAATTTGATAGGAGCTTATACTTTACTCCCATAAATATAGAATCGACCTAATTGTTTTCAGAGATTACTGTTCAGTTGAATAATCATACTTCATATCTCATTTTTGCCCAATTCACGAAACATAGCTAACAGTTGATTATTGTTCGGGTCAGTAAACTCAACACCTTGCAATGAGCTACGCTAAAACTGGCTTCCAAAAGATTTTGAATCATTTAGTGTTACTGGAATTCACAGTTGCCTGTGATGCTGAGTGACACACTGACCTGCTCCTAAATCTGTGCAAAGAGTTTCTAACCTGGGTCAGGGCAGTCAGTCAAACATTTCTTCACAACAAATAATTTGGAATCCACCCTGGGAAAGGTGGGAGCTCTTTAACAGACGATCACTGGTCTCAGTGTAGCTGCAAATAATGTCCAAATCAATGGCTGACCAGCAACCAGGTTTTAAAAAACCATCTTCAGTCAGAGCCTGGCCCAGTGGGCAGATGTGTCGCCATGCAGTGTCAGAATCACACCGCACAACGTACTGATGGGGCTGACACCTGGCCTACCTCCCAGACTCCATACATCTGCACCCTGGACCGGATGCTGGGAAAAGACGTTAAAAAGTTGACAGTCTGATGCACTGTCTTGAGTCTCACAAAGAAACCTCTGAAACCATACCCAATAAATGTCACATTCATTATCACCAGTATCAAAATGAAATTTTACATCTCTGTGGATGGCCAGAGATTAATACACGGTTCACCAAACAGAATATATCTGAAGACAACAGCAGCAAACGGCAGGCCAAGAAGCACGTTAATAACTGAACTTAGCGGATTCTGTTTGGTGTGTGGTGACATACACATATTGTACTGGCACTCAGGTGACTGTAACAATGCACAACGTAAATGTAAATTTTGACCTAACTCCTCGTCAAAGCTTCCTGATCTCACACACATCACTCCCTCACACACTCAAGAATTGATGAGCACCTACAAGCTTGTTGAAACAGGAATCATAGTACGGGCCCTTCAGCCCTTGACGTCCTGCCGACATTTTATCCTGTTCTAAGATCAGACTAACCTACATACCTGTCATTATACGATCATTCATGTGCCTATCCACACACCCACAAGCTCTGCGTAAAGAACCTACCTCGGACATCTCCCATAAATATTCCTCCAATTACCTTACAATCGTGCCCACTCATCATAGCCATTTCCGTCCTGGGTGAAAGCTTCTGGCTATCCACTCTATCTATGCCTCTAATCATCTTGTCCACCTCTATCAAGTCATGTTCCATTCTTTTTCGTTCCAACGAGAAAAAACCTAGTTCCCTGAATTTTCTTTGCAAGACCTGCCCTCCAGTCCAAGCAGCGTCCTGATAAATTTCCTCAGTACACTCACCAATGCTTCCATATCTTTCATATAATGAGGCGACCATACGGAACGCAACATTCTAAGTGTGATCTCACCAGGGTTCCATAGAGCTGCAGCACAACCTCACTGCTTAAACTCAACCCCCATGCTAATGAAAACATCATCCGGCTTCTTAACAACTTTCTCAACCTGGGTGGCAACTTCTTGGGAGCTATGACATGGATCATCAGATCCCACTGTTACTCCACAATGTATGAATCCTACATTTAACCAAACTGAATCGCTTCACAACTTTCCAGGTTGAACTCCAACTGTCCCTTATCAGCCCAATTCAGCATCCTGTCAATGTCCTGTGCAAACTACAATAGCCCTCCACACTACCCACAATTCCACCATGCTTTGTTAAATTGAAAAACTTACTAATCCACCTACACTCTTCCTCATCGAAGTCATTTCTAAATATCACAAACAGCAGAGGCCCCAGAAACGATCCCAATGGAACACCAATGGTCACCGAGCACCAGACAGAATGCTTGCCACCTCCCTCTGTCTTCTATGGGTCAGTCAATTTTGCGTCCAGACAGACCACTTTCCCTGTATCCGATGCGTCCTTACTTTCTGTATGAACCTACCATGGGGAAATTTACCAAACGCCTGGTTAAAAACCATATACTCCACATTCACTACTCTCACTTCTTCAATGTGATTGATCCCATCCTCAAAGAATTCAGTAAGGTTTGTGAGGCATGACCTGCCCCTCACAAAGCCATGCCGACTATTTCTAACCAAACTATGATGTACAAGTAATCATAAATTCTGTCTCTCAGAATCCTCTCCCAAAACTTTGCCCAATGCTGATGTAAACTGACTGGTCTGTAATTCTCAGGATTATCCCTATTCCATTTCCTGAACAAGGGAGTGACATTTGCCACCCTCCAATCGTCTGGCACTACTCCAATGGAGAGTGAGGACACAAAGATCATCTCCAAAGGTACAGTAATCTCTTTGCTCTCTTCCTGTAGTAAGCCAGGGTGGATCCCGTCTCGCCTCGGAGATTTATCTATCCCTATGTTTGTATTTCAATCAGTCTGTACTTCACCTCACCATGTCTACTCACTGTCCAACTGTCTGATTGACTGCTTTCCATTTCAGGGCTCTATACAGTGCTGCTTTCCTGAACACATATGGTTCCCTATAACCTGTTAATCATGGAATGGAAAACATGGGAAGTCACCAATGCCTTCCTGATGAAAGGCTGATGCCCAAAGCTTTGACTCTCCTGCTCCTCAAATGGACCTGATATGTTGTGCTTTTCCAGCGCCACACATCTTGACTCTGATCACCAGCATCTCCAGGTCTCACTTTCTCCATTACAAAGGGCTGTCCCCTCTGCACACTGAGCAGGCAATTAATCAGCAGAAACTCACTGTATTTAGAGCTGACCGTTCATTTCTGGAAAGTTGCATTTGTTGAATACATTTACTGAAAACGAAATTACTATTCAACAAATATTCATTCAGTCCCAGAGTTACAGTTTTGGTTCATGAATTAGGCAGCTTGATAACGAGCAGTCAATGACTGAAGAACTCCGAAGTACAGAGTATTCTAGGTGATATATTCAAGGGTGGATGTGATTTCCCTTAATGTTGGGTATGTTATCGGACAGACACATGTGATAAGGGAACGCGGTGACACGTGGAATTGTGACATTTTTGCCATTATAGAGATGTGCTTGAGGGAGGTCAGGGCTGACAACTCAATATTCTGCGGTGCAAGAACTATAGGCAGCACAGGAGAGGGGTAAAGGAGGAGGTGGTGATGCATTATTAGTTATGGAGTCAGTTGCTGCAGTAAGAAGGGAATTAAATCGGAAAGAGAAGCTTAAAGCAGGTACAAATTGAGCAGGTCAATGGAGGCAACTACCATATGTGTAAGGCTAAACTTAAAACGGAAGTAGAAGCGTAAATATGAGGCGTGATAAAACATTTAGCGGTAGTATGAGCGGGTTGAGAGAGATAGGGAGTAGTATATGATTTGGGAGGGACTTAAAGATATAGGGAGGCGTGTAGGGTTTGGAGTGGATTAGAGGGATAGGGAGGCGTGCAGGGTTTGGGAGAGTTATGGAGTAGTATAGGGTTTGAAGGAGGTTGGAGAGATAGAGTAGGGTTACGGATTGGAGGGGGTTAGATGGATAGGGAAATGTGTAGGTTTGGAGGGGTTAGAGAGATAGGGAGGCGTGCAGGGTTTGAGAGAGATACGGAGTAGCATAGGGTTTGGAACAGGTTAGTGAGATAGGGAAGGGTGTAGGGATTGGATGTGACTAGATAGATAGGGAAAGGGTTTGGTGGGGTTGAGTAAGTAGGGAGAAGTGTAGGGTTTAGAGGGTTCAGAAATATAGGGAGGAGAGCAGGGTTTAGAATGGGTGAAGGAAATAGAGTGTGGTGCAGGGGCTAGAGTAGGTTGAAGAGATAAGGAAGGGAGTAGTGATTGGAGGAGTTTAGAGAGTTAGGAAGGGGTGCAGTATTTGGCAAGGGTTAAGGAGATAGGGAGGGGTGTCGGGTTTGGAGGAAGTTAGAGAGATATAAAAGGGGTACAGTGCATGGAGGGTGTTATAGAGATAGCAAAGGCAGTAGGGGCTGGAGGAAGTTATATAGATGGGATGGGTGGAAGGTTTGGAGGAGGTTATAGAGATAGAGGGGAATGTAGGGTTTGGGGAAGGAGAGAGAGATAACGAAGGGGGTAGGTTTGGAGGAGGTTTGAAGCTCATTGTGTCTGATCAAATACTGACACAGAAACCACCTGCTGACCTCCCTCCCTCAGCCTCACGGTGTCAGATCAAACACTGACACAGAAACCTCCTGCTGACTCCCCCCTCCCTCAGCCTCACGGTGTCAGATCAAATACTGACACAGAAACCTCCTGCTGACCCCCCCCTCCCTCAGCCTCACGGTGTCAGATCAAACACTGACACGGAAACCTCCTGCTGACTCCCCGCCCTCAGCCTCACGGTGTCAGATCAAACACTGACACGGAAACCTCCTGCTGACCCCCCCCCCCTCCCTCAGCCTCACGGTGTCAGATCAAACACTGACACAGAAACCTCCTGCTGATCCCCTCCCTCAGCCTCACGGTGTCAGATCAAACACTGACACAGAAACCTCCTGCTGACCCCCCCTCCCTCAGCCTCACGGTGTCAGATCAAACACTGACACAGAAACCTCCTGCTGACCCCCCCCTCCCTCAGCCTCACGGTGTCAGATCAAACACTGACACAGAAACCTCCTGCTGACCCCCCTCCCTCAGCCTCACGGTGTCAGATCAAACACTGACACGGAAACCTCCTGCTGACCCCCCTCCCTCAGCCTCACGGTGTCAGATCAAACACTGACACAGAAACCTCCTGCTGACTCCCCCTCCCTCAGCCTCACGGTGTCAGATCAAACACTGACACAGAAACCTCCTGCTGACCCCCCCTCCCTCAGCCTCACGGTGTCAGATCAAACACTGACACAGAAATCTCCTGCTGACCCCCCTCCCTCAGCCTCACGGTGTCAGATCAAACACTGACACAGAAACCTCCTGCTGACCCCCCCTCCCTCAGCCTCACGGTGTCAGATCAAACACTGACACAGAAACCTCCTGCTGACCCCCCCTCCCTCAGCCTCACGGTGTCAGATCAAACACTGACACAGAAACCTCCTGCTGACCCCCCCTTCCTCCCTCAGCCTCACGGTATCAGATCAAACACTGACACAGAAACCTCCTGCTGACTCCCCTCCCTCAGCCTCACGGGGTCAGATCAAACACTGACACAGAAACCTCCTGCTGACCCCCCTCCCTCAGTCTGACGGGGTCAGATCAAACACTGACACAGAAACCTCCTGCTGACACATCCCCCCCTCCCTCAGCCTCACGGTGTCAGATCAAACACTGACACAGAAACCTCCTGCTGACCCCCCCCTCCCTCAGCCTCACGGTGTCAGATCAAACACTGACACGGAAACCTCCTGCTGACTCCCCTCCCTCAGCCTCACGGTGTCAGATCAAACACTGACACAGAAACCTCCTGCTGACTCCCCTCCCTCAGCCTCACGGTGTCAGATCAAACACTGACACAGAAACCTCCTGCTGACTTCCCTCCCTCAGCCTCACGGTGTCAGACCAAACACTGACACAGAAACCTCCTGCTGACTCCCCTGCCTGAGCTTGTGGATCAGTGTCCCTCTACATTGAACAACACTTGGTGGAAGCACAGAGACTGACAGAGCTGGCGGATGTATACTGGGTGGGCCATTTCAAAACCATCACCAAGAGGAGCTCTGCAGCAGCGTTGCTGATCGAGGTGGTTGAGTTTAAAAGGACACAACTGCTTCACTGCGTCTGCACAGGGTCAGGGGGAACGACTGATAGGGAGAAACATCACCATCACCATCACCATCACCATCACCAACCTACCGGCTGCAAACACATTGTTCGATGACTGTATTGGGAACGGTGAACTACCGCACACAGTATTTATGGAGACATTTTCCACTTTTACATTGTGAAGACCCCCTGTGTATATGTGACACCATCACTGTGCTCAACGGGGCACATTTCCAACAGATTTTGGAATTTTGCACTGGCCTGTGAGAGGTAGTTCGGGTCATTACCAACAGCAGCAGAATTGTACTCCACTATAATTTTTACTATCACTGCCTGGCATATACTCCACTTTATCCTGGCCGTCAAGCCAGGGATACACCCTTGATAAATGGAGAAAACAGGAAGGCCTGACTATAGTAGCAACAAATACACCTCAGAATGAGATGAAGTTACTAGATTGGGCCACTTACTCATCACATGGTATAAATAGCAAATGAGACACAGTTGCAACCAGTGAATCAGAACTAATCTCTACAATCCGGGTGAGTAGTGGTGGACAATCACACAACTCACTGGAGGAGAAGAATCCACCAATACCACCTTCCTGAATGATGGAAGGGCTTAGCACAACAATAGAAATCTAAGGCCAAAACATTCACAGCAATGTTCAGACAGAAATATCGATGGGATGATCTATTTTAGTCTCCTCCAGATGGCAGTCTTCAGCTAATCCGACTCACTTTGTGTGATATCTACAAACAGCTGGAGGGATTGGAGAATGCAAAAGCTGTGGGCCATGATAACATTCCATTCCGGCTGTTCCTGCTGGGTTACAGCACTGGGACCTACCTGACAATGTGGGAAACTATCCGGGTGTGTTCTGTAGACACACAGACAAAACATCGGACAATCAGTGACTACCCCATTGCTCTAATCCCTGTCATTAATAAAGGAATGGGAGATGTCACCCACAGTGGGATCAAGCAGCACTTCCTCAGTACTAACCTGCTCACTAAAGCTCAGTTTGGGCTCTCATCCCTTGGGCTCATTGAAGCCTTGGTTTAATGATGTACAACAAGAGAACACACAGCTGAATTCGAGAGGTGAGGTGACAGTGACTGCACTTTTTACATGATCATAACTGCATTTGAGCAAATGTCGTATCCAGGATTAACGGCAAACCTGGAGCAAATAGGAATCGTCTGCACTGGCATGAGCTATACCGGGTACAAAGGAAGGCGGCTGGGGTTGGTGGAGAGCAGCCATCTCAGCTTCACCGCAGTTCCCCAGGGACGGGGTTTCTGGGTAAGCCTGTAGATCAGAAATGTAAAGGCAGGACACCATACTCCTACAGGATGATAAAGTCAACTGGCGGTGGTTTAACTGGACAGTCATCATACCTCCAGTAAGGGAGAGATTGAGTAGGACAGTCCTTTAGTCACCCCAGGAATTGAACCCACACTGTTGGCATTGATCTGTATTACAAACCAGCCGTCCAACTGATTGAGCTAACCAAATCCTCACACAGCTTTGTGTGGCAGATATTGTAATATTATTCCATTCAGATATGTTGGTAAACACCTCTGGAGCAGGTGGAACTAGAAGCAAGCTTCCTAGCTCAGAGAGAGGGACAGCATCAGTGAGCTGTCAGAGTGCTCTCTGCCCTAGGCCCTATAATTTCCAGCTGCTTCATAAATGACTGTAATATCACAAGTGGGGATGTTTGCCAATGATTGGACAGTATTCAACACTATTCATGATTTACTCAGACACTGAAGCAGTCCTTGTCCAAATGTAACAGAACCTGGAAACATGCAGGTGTGTGCTTAACAGTGACAAAACCATTTCCATTACACATGTGCCAGGCAACGATTACTTATATCAATGGAAAAGTGAGACACATCCTCTAACGTTCAATTCCACCACCATCACTGAACGCACACCAAGCAATATCGTGGGGATTATCGTTAACCTGAACTGGACTGACCATATGATTTCATTACCTATTCCTGTGAAGGGCTTATGCTAAAACATTGACTTCTCCTGTACCTCTGATGCTGCCTGACCTGTTTTACTGTTCCAGCACCACATTTTGATGCATATAAATTCATTAGCTACAAGAATATGTCAGGGGCTACAAATTCTGCAGGAATAACTCACTTCAAAATTTCTGAAAGCCTGCCCCCTTTTGCTAAGACACATGTTGAATGTGTGTGTTATTAAATACTTCCATTGCCCGTGTGGGTGCAGCTTCAGCCCTCATCCACTGATGCTCAGTAGCAGCAATACCTGCCATCTACAGGGTGCTCTGCAGAAATTTACCAAGGCTCCTTACAAATTACCTCTGAACACTTGACCATCGAGAAGGACAAGGGAAGCAGATACATGGGACCCCCACCATGTTAGCGTTCCATTCCAAGCCATCTACAATCCTGATTGGGAAGTATATTGCCGTTCCTTCAGTGTCACTGTTTCAAGTTCCCTATCGATCAATAAATGCAGTCCAAATCACATTTCATGAATAAATTAACATAAAAGTATTGTCTAGACCTGTTCAATGCTGGACACTGTGTTTTGGGTTTTGTGAGCTCAGGCTGCTTGGTCCAGGCAGTACATTGCTTGTTGTGAACAGTTGAAGGGATATGATGTTTGAAACAATCTGTCAGTCTCTCACAGGCATGGCCTACATGCCGAGCATCACAGACACTGGCATTCTCATCCCACATTACTGAGCTCTGAGATGGATAGAAGCAACTGAAAAAGTACTCTTATCTGACTGGAGCATGGTTAAACACACAATGATATTGTTGCCACAAAAATGATTATGATGAACATTACCAGGGTGAAGTGAGGACTGCAGATACTGGAGATCAGAGTCAAAAAGTGTGGTTCTGAAAAAAAAACTGTGACGTTCAGGCAGTATCTGAGGAGCAGGAGAATAGACTATTAGTTAACAATATTAATACAAGGGAAAGTAATTGTGTATTTTCAAAGTCCTTGTACTTAATAACAATTTGGTCTTGGGTGTGGCAATGAGACTCATTATTTCAATGCTACTTACTGTGAGTTTTCATCATATTGTTATTATAACAGTGTACTGAATAAATGGGTGGATTTTGTGCTTATTGGACAATCTAAAAGTTGATATTATGAAAGGCGATCAGACCTTCAGTAAAGAGACTTTACTTAATGGCTGTTAACGGTTAGAACAATGCTGCAAACATTTACACAGAGATTTCCATCTCAAGTCACACACAAGGTTGTTTGGCTGGGATCACGCTGGCCATCAATGGAACTGCACAATTCTGTTTAGACACTGACATTGTGGAGCTAACATACACGGATATGGTTTATGAGGGATTCAATGTAAGATGCCATGTGTAGCAGGAGTCCATCACCTTTATAACACCTTCATTCAGGATCAGGGCCAAGGTGCAGAATTACAATAAATATTAAACTGCGTCTGGACCAGCGCCATGTGGTAGTCCATTGACCAGTCTGTCCCACTCACATCTCCCTGTTGTTCAGGTATGTCTCTAACCAGTCTATTGTCGGGGATTGTGTGAGTGACTGCCCAGCTCCAGTTTGGGAGCTCTCTGGACAGATTTTGGAGATGGCCAGTATTTTGGAGGTCGTGGTGAGGGCCAGTAACACTGTGTCTGAATTCAGGCTTTTCCTCAAAGTCATTTTCAACAGCTTTGCTGCCTGCGAGATGGTGTGTTCACTGATCTGAACATGAATCGGCTGTTTACTACAGTCACTGAATTGTGTAATAACTAGCTGTGCGCTCTGGTAATTCAATTATTGTTCACTTCAATTGTTTTCAACTGAAAAACAATGATCTTTGGTCTATTTTAAAATATGTAAGAAATAACGTGATGTTAACTCTTCATTACAGAAAATGTGAAAGTGACGTGGTATATATTTCCCATGGACTAATCAAGCAACGGATATTGTCTGTAAAGCAGGATTCTGTGAACAGGACTATGTCCCAGGCAACATCAAAACACTCTCTGGTAGGTTCTGTCCCACTGACAGGACACAGCCAAGCAGAGGGGGACAGCTCCTTGTATATAGTTGATGTCGAGTGGCATGGTGGCTCTATAGAGAGAACTGCTGCCTGATAGCACCAGGGTCCCAGGCTCGATTCCAGTCGCGAGCAACTGCCTGTGTGGAGTTTGCACATTCTCCCTTCGCTTGCGTGGGTTCCCTCCCACAGTCCAAAGATGTTCATCTCCGGTGAAGTGGCCATGGTAAACTTCCCATAGTGTTCAGTGCATTAGTCAGACGAGTGCATGTTGCTCTTCGGAGGGTCGGTATGCACTGGTTGAGCCGAAGGGCCTGCCCCCAATCTGCAGGGAATCCAGTCTAATCATAGTGCTCAGCATTGTTGCTGGATCCTGTGTCTGCTAAACTGCTTTGTGGCAGGTTATGGTGGAATTAATAAAAGCGAAACATATAATTGACCTATCATCACCGATCTGCCTGCTGCAGATACACCTCTCCATTTCATATATCAGTAAGAACGGTCACTCCACAATGGGGAGCAAGGACTACCTTCACGTTTTGCAGACCCTCCTCACTATGATATGTAGCCCCTTGAGTACTGAATGGGACAGACTTTATACAGATTGACTAACCAATAATGATGCAGCCATGAGGTGCAGAGGGCTATCAGCAGCAGCAGAATCATACTCTGTACAGCTCATGCAGTCTGCAAATTCACAGCCAGACATAACTCCCACTGTACAGAAATCATCACGGCCCAACATACCTCCCACTGTACAGTAACCATCACAACCCAACATACCTTCCATATTGTGAGGGGCATGTTAGCTCAGTTTTAGCACTGCTACCTTCCGGTGCCAAGGTCCTGGGTTCGATTCTGGCCTTGGGCGACTAATTGTGTGGAGTTTGCACATTCAGCCCGTGTCTGCACGGGTTTCCTCCCACAGTCCAAAGATGTGCTGGCCAGGGGAATTGGCCATACTAAATTTGTTAATCGTTTTCGTCAGAAGGAAATGGGTGTGGGTGGTTTACTCTTCGGAGGGTTGATGTCGACTGGTTGGGCCGAAGGGCCTGTTTCCACACTGTAAGGAATCTAATCTACTCTCCAAGGTTCATGAGAGGAATATGATGGAATAATCACTTGTCTGAATGAGTGCAGCTCCAACAGTATTCTAGTCTGGATTTACTCGCAACAGGCAACATACTTGTGTGGGGAATATCCTGTCTCGCAAACTTGATTGATTATTTTGAGAAAGTGACAAAATTGATTGATGCAGGCATGGGGCTGGATGTTGGCCGTTTGGAACTTAGCAAGGCCTTTGATATGGTTCCTTATGGCAGGCTCATATAGAAGATGAAGTGAAAGGGGATCAGCGGTCAGTTAGTAAGATGGATAGAGAACTGCCTGATCATAGAAGACAGAGTAGTGGTGGGTCAGTGTTCTTGTGACTGGAGATCTGTAAATAGATTGGTGGAATTGCAGATTTTTAGGATGATTGCCAGAGAATACAGCAGGGTGCAGGTCAGCTGCAGACTTGGACAGAGAAAACACAGATGCAACTTTATCTGGACAGTTGCGATGTGATGCGTTTTAGAAGGTCTAATGCAGCAGAGAAGTATAAAGTGGCTGGAAAAACTACTGATTGTATCAACATCCGCAGGGATCTAGGTGTACAGCTCCACAGTTCCCGGAAAGTGGTAACACGGGTAGATAGGGTGATCAAGAAGACTGATGGTAAACTTGCAGACAGGCATCGGAGCATGCAGTATGAAAATTAGCAGGTCATATTGCAGCTGGAGAGAAACTTAGTTCGAGGTACATTTATAATTTTGGGTACAGTACTGGTTGCCACATGAAGTTGAAGTATTGGTGAGGGTATGGAAAAGTTTTACCAGGATGGTGTCTGGTTTGGAGGGTATTAATCAGAAGGAGAAAATGAACATATATGGTTTGTTTCCACCTGGGCATCGTTGGCTATGGGGCTACCTGATAGATATTTACAAAACTGTCAGAGGTATCGATAGAAGGACAGTTAGAGGCTTTATTCCAGATTAGAAATATCAATTACTCCGGATCGTAGGTTTTAGGTAAAAGGGAGAAAGTTCAGGAGATGTGATAGGTAAGGTTTTTTTTTGCTTTTGGACAGAGTGTGAAAGTGCCTGGAATGCACTGATAGAGGGAAAGAAGTCAATTAAGCAAGATTTAAGTGGGATCTTGACACAAGTATGAGTAAGTAGGGAATAGAATGAGATAGAGGGTATTGGAGCAAAAACTTTTGTTTTAACATTGGAAGGGCATCATGTGTCAGTGTGGGCTTGCTGGGCTGAAGGGCATGTTCCTGTGCTGGACTGTTCTTTAAGTCAAGATTTGAATGAGGGAGAGGCGAGATGCTCACTGATGATCAACAGCCACATAATTGTGGATCCCTCCCCCCAGTCATCAACTTGCAGCTTCATATCCTCCCCCATTGTGGGGAAAAATATATAGAGAATTTGACATGAATTCAGAGCTGGTACCTGGTGACTCCATCTCGCCGCTCACTTCTGCAGACTTCTATCCTGGACACCAACGTATCGGGGGACGCCACATGAACAGAAGCTGCATGTACTGCACACCTACCAATGCTGGTATCTGTCACATGCCAACCTCAACCTGCCATCCCAGCAAAACTCTGACCCACTGACAGCAAGTTCTGTACTTCAATGCTGCAGCTCATGGTGCGCTGACAACTCTCATTGCAATGCTGCTGCAAGGACACTGTGCTCAGGGACACACAACCATCTCATGGGCTGTCCCTCTGGGCTGTTCACTCCGTGCTTGTACACACTCAATGCTGCTGCAAGGACAATGTACTCAGGGACAACCACCCAGTTCATGGTTTGTCCTTCTGGGCTGCTCACTCCGTGTTTGTACACATTCAATGCTGCTGCAAGGACACTGTGCTCAGGGACACATACCCAGTTCATGGCCTGTCCCTCTGAGCTGCTCATTCCGTGTTTGTACACACTCACTTTGAGTTGACTTGAATGTTCACAGAATTATTGCCTTGTCTTACCCTGCCCTCAACAGTGTTTCCCCTCAACCAAGTTTACCAGGCTCACCCGCCTGCTGTATTGTCTTGGTCTTTAGCACTGGCACAAAACGAGGAAGCCTGATATCATTGTTCACAGTCAGTCACGGTGCCCAGCACAGTGAGTCAAGGGGAGTCTCAGATCCCAGCCCGGGAGCTTGGACACGGTCAGTCAGCCTCTTGTGGTTGTTAGGGTCAGGATCCTTCCCCTGTGAGGGGGTGAGGAGCTGAATGTTGGGCTATCTCATACCCCTCTTGGCTCTTTCTGCCCTATTGTGGGATAGTTCCTTCTGGAATGAGAGAATTATCAAGAGGTATGAGGGAGATGGAAGTGGTTGGTACAGCTGTTAGTGCTGGGACAGCTGAGGGAAAGGTGGGGAGGTGTCCTGAGTGACTGAGTGGGCAGCACAGACTGAGCTGGCGAGCGGGACAGAGAAGAGGTCGGATAGAAACAGAGAGAAAGTGCTGCATTCAGTGAGAGTAGGAGAACATGGGTCTTGGTGGGAGGTGGGTGCAGCAACAGAGAGAGAGAGAGAGAGAGAGAGAAACACACACACACACACATGGGGGGGGAAGGTCACAAACTGCAGATGGTGGCACTTACCCTGGTCACTGACGTCCTTCCTACACTGTTGGACATTCACCCAGAAGGTGGCACCTCACTGGCACACGGGTCAATCTCAGACAAGCTAGCAGGTCTGCTGCCATGGCTTCCCCCGCCAGCCATAGAGTCATAGAGATGTACAGCATGGAAACAACCCGTCCAAGTCGACCAGAAATCCCAATCCAATCCAGTCCCACCAGCCAGCACCCATCCCATATCCCTCCAAACCCTTCCTATTCATATACCCATCCAAATGCCTCTTAAATGTTGCAATTGTACCAGCCTCCACCACATCCTCTGGCAGTCCATTCCATACACGCACCACCCTCTGCGTGAAAAGGTTGCCCCTTAGGTCTCTTTTATATCTTTCCCCTCTCACTCTAAACCTATGCCTAATATTTCTGGACTCCCTGACCCCAGGGAAAAAGACTTTGTCTATTTATCCTGGAGGAAGATAATGTCCCTGTCCTGCACCATGCCACCCACCAGAACCTCAGGGGCTCAGCCACAAAGTGGGGCCCTCAGTTTACTACGTTTCACAATCTACCTCCCTCCCTCCCTCCACAACCCCGCCGTCATGTCCAGGGCAGTTTCGAACTGACAATCCAAGAGTGTAATGACTTTTTAAAATGGCATCTGTAGCAGTGAATCCGGTGAATTCTGGGATACCTGGGCAATGGGCAGTTTTTATACCGATAACAAAGCGGAAAATAATCATTGGGCTCGTATCAGATGAAAGAAGGGACATAGAGGCAGGGAAGGTAGTTAATGAGGCAGATTCAGGATGTTGTGATGATGAGAACATTCACTTAGACTTACATAGAAAATAGAACATAGAACAATACGGCACAGAACAGGCCCTTCGGCCCACGATGTTGTGCCGAACATTTGTCCTAGCTTAAGCACACGTCCATGTACCTATCCAATTGCCACTTAAAGGTCACCAATGATTCTGACTCTGCCATTCCCACGGCAGCGCATTCCATGCCCCCACCACTCTCTGGGAAAAGAACCTACCCCTGACATCCCCCCTTTACCTTCCACCCTTCACCTTAAATTTATGTCCCCTTGTAACACTCTGTTGTACCTAGGGAAAAAGTCTCTGACTGTCTACTCTATCGATTCCCCTGATCATCTTACAAACCTCTATCAAGTCACACCTCATCCTTCGCCGTTCCAATGAGAAAAAGGCCTAGCACTCTCAACCTATCCTCGTATGACCTATTCTCCATTCCAGGCAACATCCTGGTAAATCACCTTTGCACCCTCTCCAAAGCTTCCACATCTTTCCTAAAGTGAGGCGACCAGAACGGCACACAGTATTCCAAATGTAGCCTTACCAAGGTCCTGTACAGCTGCAACTTCACCTCATGACTCTTGAATTCAATTACTCTGCTAATGAACGCGAATACACCATAGGCCTTCTTACAAGCTCTATCCACTTGTGGAGACAAACCCTCCATGAAACTGACAGAAATGGGATTGGCCAAGTAAAAAGATTCAGGCCATTTTCTTGTGCAGGTTTTGTCGTGCAAATTATTGTAAGTTATATACATAAAAAGAGAGAGGACCTATAAAGGAGATTAACATCCTTAAAAGAAGCTGGGGAGAAAAATCCTCTGCCATGTTTGCTCATTGTCCATCATTTTCGGTTCCTCACTGAGTAGAGGCAAAGTGTCAGAGACCTGCTGATATTGTAGCTTAGTTTAGAATGAAGCAAGGGGCTGACTGAATACTTACAGATCAGAATTCTGCGAGGCAGGAAGAATGGTCCATTAGTAAATCCCAGAGGAATCCAGGACTGTCAGCCTGAATTTCTGCAGGGAAAGCTGTGTGTAATTAATCTGGCTGTTTGATTTTCATGCAGAGACTTGTACCGTTGACGCGACTTCCTCGATTTGATGAACGAACACATAGCAGATGGAAGCTCGGTGGTCCAGTTGAATGTATCAGCAACCTGGAGAAGTGCAAGTCAAGTTATTTAGGGACAGCAATCAATAGAAAGAATACACAATAAATGAACATACTGTCAGTGTGGACAGGTCATAGTATAAATAACTCCCTATTTCTCACTTTATGTTGCTATGACAGAGGGTCAGGTAGACTCGAAATGCCAGCCTTTTCTCTCCTTACAGATGCTGCCAGACCTGCAGAGATTTTCCAGCATTTTCTCTTTTGGTTTCAGATTCTAGCATCCGCAGTAATTTGCTTTTACCCTGAAGGTAGCTGACCTTGTCGATTATCTAGATAAGGCAGCAAATGGCAGCATTTCCTCTCTCAGTTCAAGTGCAGAATGTAACAGCAGGAAACTTATACTAGAACTGCATAAATAATTAGTTCGGTCACAGCCTGTGTGTTGCATGTAGTTCTGGTCACTATATCACATGGAAGGATGGAATTAGAATGGAGAGTGTACAGGAAGAATGTGAGGATTGCAGATGCTGAAAATTAGAGTCAAAGAGTGTGGTGTGGGAAAAGCACAGCAGGTCGATAGCAGAGCGCCAGGAGAATTGATATTTCGAGCATGTTTCACTCTTGCAAATGGTACAGAAGAGATTTGTTATCCTGGGAAAGTGATAATGCAGTTATGAGGAAAGGTTGAAGTGGAGGATGCTGAGAGGAGATTTGATTAACCTGCACATATTGTCAAGGGCCTGGATAGAGAGGGAGAGACTGTCTTGTTCTTATTGGAGAGCTGAGTTACCAGCAGCAAATATTTAATGTAATTGGTTGAAATATTTGAGAAATAGTGAGGAAAGTTGTTATTTCACCCAGAGTAAGGAAGGGATCTGGGAGTCATGCATGAATGCGGAGTCGAGGCAGAAACTCTGGAAAATTTTTAAAATGTGCCTAGATCTGAACCTGAAGTCATACAGTCTCTATGGTGCCATAACAATGATTGTTTTTGAAAGGATGATGCTGGGTGGTACGTTCTTTTTAGTCATTGTAGAAATTTCTAATATTTAGACAATATCTAGAGAATCAATACAAAGGGATCGGGAAGAGGACAGAGAGGAGTAGTGTGTAAATTGATTAGCATCACAAAAATACTGATCGCAGCCTTTATATACAACGCTGCTTCACTGTGGTGGACTTTTTATCCTTCTTATATAAATGCTGAAAGCCTTTGATTATCCAGTTCTCAGCCTTGGTCACATTGCAGCCATATCTGCCTTGTTTCATTCTATTTGTTCTACTGTTCCATTGGCTTTGTTGAAAAAAATCAGGAAGGAATTTGGGGATGACAGCAAGTACCAGAAACCATGACGAATGTAAATTTGGGAAACAGTTACAGAGATAGGAAGGCGTGCAAAGACAGTGGGATATTACAGAGATATGGATTGTTCTAGGGGCGGAAGGACATTACAAGGACAAAGATAGTTTTAAGTTTCGGTTGAAGTGAAAAGTGAGCTGGATCAGCCAAATCAATATTTTGCCTACCGTAAACTTGCAAAGAGAAACTCTCCACAAACCCTGATGAAAATGATTCCCGTGTCTGTCTGTATCAGAAAAAGAAACAACGGATGTGGGAGATGGTGGGAGGGCTGAGTCGTGTTGGGAGAAGAGGTTAAGGCACACAAGGCCTACAGATAGAGCCCACACTGTGACAGGTGAACTGATCTGTCCTACCATAGAGATTCGGGTCAACGATGCAGATCAATTCACACCAGATGAAACAAGTTTTGTTCTCATAAAATACTTTTCAATTGTAACTTATCAGGAAGTGAGAATTTAATCTTAACTGAGGCTCTGTTGAGTTGACCCTGGTCAAGTATTCCTACCTGGGAATTGCTGTCTTTCAGCAGTCACTTCTGTTGTAACAATGTAAATTCGGAGTCACATGCAGATATAGATACAGAATAGGTAAGTACATTCAGAACTGAACAAGCCCAGCGCATTAGATATTTATAGATACTCGCATCCATTCTGGAAATGAGTCCCACCATCAGATCAGGGAAATCCCATGCTTCTTGACTTGCCTGAATATTATCAGCTGCTCTCACCTATCCTGGAACTGATCCCCCAAATACGATTTGGAAGATTACCGACTCTGCCCAGCCTTTGTGGGGTCAGCTGCTCGCACCTATTCTAGTATGGAGTCCCACAGTTAGAACAGGCAGATCCCAAACTCAATAATAGGCCCATACATTTGCAGTTTAATAGCATGTTTTCCTCTTCAAACTATAGCCAAACAGGCAAACCACAGATTATTTTCTCTGTGCCAACAAATATCAGTCTCCTGCAACATTCCTCATGTTCTGTCACCCTTCCCATCTCTGTAAATCCTCTACTTTCTACAAACAGTCATGCATTTATGACATCCTCCAAACACAAAATCTACCCCTACTCCCGAAAAGCCATTCCTCCTCCTGGAGAAGGTCACAGACATACAGGCCGATCAAGTTTGTGAATGAGATTAGAGATAATAAGGACGTTATAGGTGAAGGGGTCTGAGATAGAGACCTTGCAGAAGACAAAAGAAAACCTTGTATTGGCACTGCAGGAGATTAATAAGATGAGGTTCTCTGAAAGGAATGTGACTTTTCTTGGAAGACTTCCTAGTGAGTATTGCTGTAACGGGAGGAATTTCAGAGACAGTGATATTTGAAGGGGCTAATGAAGATTCAAGATACATAGAGGGTTCTTTTGATCTGGTGGCGATTACAGAAATAAGGAGAGCTGGAGGTGTTTCCACTGATAGGGTGGGATTTAGAATGTGGAGGCTGCAGAGATTGGGAGTTGTGTAGGGACAGAAGGTGGTTACAGAATCGGCAGAGCTGTAGGGACACGAGGATTTTACACAGAAGATCACACATTGGTGCACGTTAGACAACAGGGAAAATTGTAGGGACTTGAGGAAGTTTAAGAGATGGGCAGATTTGTAAGGGACGGAGAAAGGTGCACTGAATAATGAACAGTGTAATGGCTGGAGGAGGTTATGGAGAGCATGAGATTTGTCAGGGTGGAGGGAGTTAGTGACATTGATAGACTGATGATTGCGTGAGCTGGAGGAGATTGTAAAGATTGGGAGCTTTCTATGTATCGGAATAATTACAGACAAAGGAGTGCTGTCAGGCCTTGAGAATTATTACAGAGAGAGGGAGTATTTAGAGGAGATTGCAGAGAAAGAAGATTTATAAAATGGCCTGTGTGAGTTACAGAGATAAGGAGGGGTGCTTTGACTGATGGATGTTTCAGAGGTAAGAATGGATCGCACTGGATCAATGAGGTTATGGAGACACAGTATTATTCGAGTTGGAGAACTCTTGAGATTGCACCAAACCACACAGAAGTCTTAAGGCACAGAAGGGTGTCATTTGACCCATGATGTTTGCACCAGCTCTGCATCTGAGTTTGTTACAGAGTATTGATCTCCTACTTTCCCCCATACCGTTACACATTTCTTTTAGTCGCAATAATCATCCAATCCCCTCTTGAACATGTCCATTAAACATCCATTTACAACACATCCAAGTGTATCCTGACAACTTCAATCAGATTTCTCCTGCTGTACATAACGTGAAATCTGTGCCCTCTCGTTTTTCCCTCCTTTTGTGAATTGGCACAGTTTTATCCAATCTCATCTATTCAGTCTGCCTATGAGTGTGAAAAATTGCATCCGATCTCCACTTAACCACCTTCACTTCAGTGAGAACAGTTGCAACATTTTCAGTCTGACTTCATAACTGATCTTACTAATTCCTGGAAATACTCTTTTAGATCAGTTCTTCATCCTTTCCAATGGGTTCATATCAGTCCTATCATGTGACACCCAGGAATGTATACGATACTCCAGTTGAGATCGAATGTGTTTTATGCAAATTCAACATCACGTCCTTACTCTTGCACTATCAATATTTTTTCAGACAGGAACACTGTATGTTTTGCCTATGTTTAATGTCCTACAAACTTCATTGATCTTTGCACATCCTCTGTTCCTGTATTCCTGCCTATTTTATATTATCTTTTAATGTTCTTTTTGGAATTTGCATTGTCTCATATTTCAATATGCCAAATTTCATCAATCACCTCTCTAATCTTTCTAAGAAGTTGGCGATGCAAGTTTAAAGCTCTATAATGTTTTCCTCATAGTTTACAATTTCTTTAAGTGCTGCGTCAACTGTAAACTTTGAATGGGTGCCTGCACACCAGATGTACAGAGTTCATACATATCAAAATGAATGAGGTCCCCAAAACTGAATCCTGCAGAACTTCACTGAAAACCTTTCTCGAGCCTGAATTAAAAAAATCTAGTGACCATTCCTCTCGATTTCCTACCCATCAGTCAATTTTGTTTCCAAATTGATACAGTCCCTTTTATTCCATGAATGAATGGATGAATGAATGATTTAATGTCACACATATCGAGGGAAAAAACCGTGAAACACGTTTGTTGCCTGTGCCACAAAGACATTCCTCATCAATTTTGTACCTTTCTAGTGACAGAGTTTCCTCCTCTGTCACCATGGCCTGGGTGGGTTCGGCCACTTTGGTAAAGACAGAGATGAACTTTTCAGCTCGCACTCAGCCATTCCCCTTCTTCTCAGCATAAATCCTCGTTCAAGTGTGGAATCAGCCTTACTCCACCTTTTCGCATGCTCCCTTAGAGGTGTGACAACTTTATGTTGGCTCTCCGTTCTCTTATAAATCCCTCCGCTCTACCACCTCTACGCTAAACCTTCAGCATTTCTCCTGGTTCACAATAGTGTTCTGTATCTGACAGCTATTCAATTGTTCTTCTTCACCTTAACCTTTTGCTCCATTGTCATCGATGGAGCATTGGGCTTGCTTACCCTGCCTTTCCAGTGTGAGGAACTATTCCTCAAACTGACCCAAGCCATTGATGGAGCCCATTATTCAATTTTTATTTTTCTGACCAACTTGATGTTACGGCCATACTTTCCCAGATTCATTATTACCACAGTGAAGGCAACTCCCAGTCGATTATTTTTTCTCAAACTTAGTCAATCCACAGCATTCTCTGCCATCATCCTGAGCATTATCATAAAATGATCATCGTACCTGAAAATATTCCCACCTGATACTGGATCCACTTTCCCAACCACTATTCCAAGGTTCAACAGTACATGGTTCCTTGGGGTGGGCACATACTCCTGCAGTAAGCTCTCCTCCATGCAATCCGTCACTGCCCAGACACGGTCAGTATCCCAGCCTGTATCTGGATAATGCAAGTTTCTCAACACCATCACGTTGCCATCTCTGTATCCTTTTCACTAGTTGGCAGCCCACAGACGGTCCCTCACAGCGTAACCATAGGTTTTTTTTTAACTAAAGCTCTAACCAAATTCATTCTGAACTTGAAGGCATCAACTTAATCTCAGACTCATTAACTAACACTATCCCAAACCAATACTTCTACACTTCATCCTTTGCTTTCCTTTATATCATTTTTGAATATGTTATACTTTGGGCTCCATACATCAGGAAGGATGCATTGGACCTGGAGCAGGTCCAGAGGAAGTTCACAAGAAAAATCCCAGGAATGAAAGGCGTAACAGATGAGGAATGTTTGAGGACTCTGGGACTGTACATGATGGAGTTTAGAAGGACAAGGGGAGGTCTGATTGAAACTTACAGAATACTGAATGGCATGGACAGAGTGGATGTTGGGAAGACGATTCTATTGACAGGAGAGACGAGTAACCAAGGGCACAACCTTCGAGTAAAGGGAAAATCTTTGAGATCGGAGGCAAGGGAAAACCTCTTCACCCAGAGAGAGGGAATCTGTGGAAGTCAATGCCACAGAAAGCTATGGATGCAAGGTCATTGAGCAGATTTAAAACACAGATAGAAATGTTCTTGATTGCCATGAGATCAAAGTGGGAAATAAGGAAAAAGGGCTTGAAAAACCGATCAGTCAAATGTGAATGGTGGAGCAGACTTCATGGACACAGTGGCATTCTTGACACCACGATCCTGGAATTACATTGACAGTCACAGAAACACTGACACCTTCTTCAATTTCCTGACTCCTCTGTGACTATTGCCTCTCCTTCCTTCTCCCTCCCCTCCTGTACAGTCAGGCTTCTTGTGGTGCCACAGACATGGCTCTGACTGCATTCCTCTGAGCAGCCCACATCTTCATCAGCTTCCAAACTGGGAAACTTAATGGGGAGGGAGCCTCACCTCCCCTTCCCTCCAGAGTAATCCTGTATTGCCTGACCGTATCTCTTGACTGATCACTCATTCCCTTCCTTCTTACAGGCCGTTATGACAGCAGTGTGATCCCCTCCCTTTAAGTGTTATCCACCTAACTCTCAGCGTCATAGATGTCTCACAGAATCTCCAGTCATTAACTGAGCTCCATGACCCGGTGTTCATTACGGACACCAGCAGGGGCTATGACTTCCCAATGTAACAGAAAACATTTCCCATTTGACCAACCTGCACTTCCAGAACATAAGCTGAAACGTGTTTAGTCAATGAATTACGTTGGATAAAGTTAACATCAGAGGTATACGTTTCACATGCATTCACTTACAAGTCTGTACCTGACTGAGATTCTTTATTATACTGATTCAGACTTTCAATTATTACTGATAACTCAGCCTTCAGCCCTAATTCCATGAAAGAAAATGCCATTTTGCAGCACGTTACAGCAAGTAACGGTTTATTATCAGCAAATGAACTTACACTTTCTTCTGTGAAGACCTCACAGGGTCACCATCTCTGTGACTCCCAGGTACGTGTAATCCACCAGCTCCCAATCCACTCTGCTCCCTCACAGCGTCACTGTCTCTTTGTCTCCCAGGGACGTGTAATCCACCAGCTCCCACTCCACTCTGCTCCCTCAGAGTGTCAGCATCTCTGTGACTCCCAGTATGACTAGGCCTCGATCCTCAGTGCTGATTTACTTCCTCACACTTTGGTGCCTCTAACCCCCAGGTGTGAGTGAGCCTGAAGCTCCTGCTCAAAATTTCTCCCTCACACGGTCACTCCCTCTGTGACTCGGGCTGATTTTCAGCCTCCTGCTCTGCTGTTTCTCCAACTCCAAGTCCCAGTCGGCCTCAATCCTCACTACTGATTTATTTTCTCCCGCTCTGTGTTGCTCGCTCTCAGGTCCTCTCCCTTTGTGACTCCCAGGTAATTGTACTCCTCAAGCCTGAGCTGAGATTTATAATACCCCATTCCGCACTGTTCCTTCACAGGATTGCTGTTGTGCCTGGAAGACAGTGAAAAAGAGGAGGATTAGAAGGGCCAGAGGGTGTTACAGTAATTGAGCGAGCTGTAGGGGATGGAACGCGCTCTCTGGAGTAGGCAGACGTGCAGTGCCTAAAGCAGGGTACTGGAAGGTACAGGAAGATTTGCAGGATCTGAATAAGGCAAAGGAAATACAGAGTTTTTGGTGCGTTTTTGATGGATCTTTGTCGAGTCTAAAGGGTTTTTTTGTGAACTGCTTAGAGAGATAGAAAGACTTCAATGAATGCAAATTGACAGCCAGGAAGCGTCGTAAGGTACTGGACACTGCTGGGTGTTACAGAGTTAGAAGACTTATAATAACTGGGGGGGATATAGATCATTGGAGCACTGGTGGTATTCAAGGATCCCCAGGATATGAGGAGGTGCAGAGAACGGGAGCATTCCGAAATGATGGGATTGTAGCGGCTGGACGAGATGAGATGGATAAGGAGGGTGAAAAATGTGAATTAAACACATCCAGCCACTGTAATTCATAGAGAGCTAAGGCGGGGAACCTGTGTTGTAACTTGTAACAGTGATATAGAGGGATACAGATACTGAGAGGTTACAAATTTAAAATGGAAGAGTTGAATGCTGATCAGAAGTTTAAACAGGAATAAAAACAATTTGCAAGATCAACGGCGCAGACGGGAATGGAGGAGGTGAGATATTGTGAGGAACTATAAGAGTTGTACGTAGAGGAGTATGTCACCCATAAAGGGAGAGCTGCATTGTCTGTACGCAGTTACAGTGGCACATGTGGGATATGTTACAGACATGAGGAGTGTTGGAGCGCCTGCTGGAGGGTACACAGATAACAACAGTTCCAACGGCTGGAGCAGTCACTCAAGAAGGCAGCTCACCACCATCTTCTCAGGGACAACTCAAAATCAATAAAAAAATGCTGACTCAGCCAACAATGCACATGTCCATGAATGAAGGAAGGAAGGAATTTGTAGAAAAATCAACAAACAGCACTGAGGTGACTCAGGAAGGCGCTTTCAGCAACCCTTCACAAACACGGAACCACTATTCCCTGGAAGGACAGGAGCTACATGTACACGGGAACACCAGAATTTCCAAGGTGCCCTCCAAGTCACGTTCCATCCTCCCAGCAATGTGTCTGTCCATACACCCAAAGGACTGCAATGGATCAGGAAGACAGTTGACCACCACCTTCTCCAGGGAATTACAGATGGGAAGGAAATGATGGCCGAGCAAGTGATGACCACGGTACATCATTGAATTTTAAAAAAGGGAAACTCACAGACTGTTCATGTTCTCTTTGCTTCATCCATACAACCCACATTCCCAGCTAACTTTGTGTCACCATCAAATGTGGAACATTAGATTTTATCCGACCATCAAATCCATTTGAATTTAGTTGTATGTCAAGCACTAATCCATTTTCTTCCACTTAGCTTTCTGTCTATTAAAAAATTCCAAATCCATGCCAGTACATTCCCTCCAATCCCACATGTGCCAATTTTGCTTATCCACCTCTTCAGTGGGACCTTGTTAAAAGGCTTCTGAAAATCCCAATAAACCATTCCTCCCTTTTATCTACTCTGCTGTCTACAGCCAGACAAGAAAACAAAGCCAGCAGTGATTATGAAATGACATCTCGCTTTCAGAACAACATGCTGGCACTGTCAGAACACAGAGAGCAGACATAAAGGAGTCAGCCAGTGACAAGTGGAGTTCGACAGGGGGCAGCGTTGGGACCACACTGTACACGCTACACATTAACAGTCTGGACAAAGGATGTGAGGGGGTATGGGAAATAGTTTTCTCTGAAACATCCCCGGGATGAAATGCTTACCATATCAGGAGCAGTTGGAGATTCTGGGTCTACACTCGATGAAGTTTAGGCAGCGGTGGCAGAATCTGATTCAAACGTACAGGATACTGAGGGACCTCGATAGAGTGGACATGGGGAAGATGGTTCCATGATTCGGAGACTCGGGCCCAAAGAGAGAGCTTCCGAGTGAAGGGACGCCCCTTTAGAATGGAGATGTGGAGCAATTTATTCAGCCAGAGTGCGATAATCTGGAGAGCTCACTGCCTACGGGGTGGGGGTGGGGGGCTGTAGATCAGAAGCAATTCAGTGTATTAACTCAGAGATAGATAGGTTCTTGTCAGGGGTGTTGTGCTGGAAAAGAACAGCAGGTCAGACAGCATCCGAGGAGCAGGAGAATCGATATTTCTGGCAAAAGCCCTTCATTAGGAAAGGACTGATGAAGGGTTTTTGCCTGAAACATTGATTCTCCTTCTCCTTGGATGCTGCCTGACCTGCTGTCCTTTTCCAGCACCACACTCTGAACTCTAAACTCCAGCATCTGCAGCCCTCACTTTCGCCTGATAGATAGGTTCTTAATGAGTAAGGGGATGAAGGGTTACAGGGACTATAAGATAGAATCAATTCCACCATCATCGAATAGTGGAATAGACTCGATGGTCCAAGTGGCCTCCTTCTATATCTGATCACAGAAACCCGACAGTGTGGACAATGTTCCATAGCCACCTCTCCTAACCTGCATATCTTTGGACTGTGGGAGGAAACAGGAATACCTGGGAGGAAACCCACACAGACACAGGGAGATCTCCACACTGCCAATCGCCCGAGGCTGGAATCAAAGCCTGATTCCTGTTGCTGTGAGGCAGCAGTGCTAACCACTGAGCCACCGCGCTGTCTCCGTCCCATCGGGATGGGCTTACGGGCCGTGCTTATTCATCTGCTTTTGAATTGTGCAGTTATCATTTCTGCCATATCGTTTACCATACATTCCAACACTTTCCTGATTGTTACCGTCACCTCTTGGTTTCAGATAGACTGCAGAAAGCTACATCACAAAGTAACTTGGAAATTCTTGTGTGTAAATCTCAGAGCAGAAGTTTACAGGGTCAGCAGGTCATAGAAAGGGCAAATGGAATGTTGGGGTTGACTCCAAAGGGAATGGAATTTAACAATAGGGAAGGCTTGTAATAACTATAGAGGGTTCCAGTCAGCTCACAATGAAAATACTGTGAACAGGTTTGGTTTCCTATCTAGAGGCAAATGTTCTTGCTTTGGAGGCAGCCCAGAGCAGGTGTGACAGACTGTCCCTCAAAATGGAGGGATATTGATGAGAAAAGCTGGAGAAGGTTGAATTTGAAATCATGAGAATTTAGAAAATTAGGCAAATCTACTGATACATCGAAGATTCTTTGGTCTTCTTACAGGATCTGTACTGAGACATTGCTTCCCTGAGAAAGGATCTATAAACGGAGATAAAGGTGAGTGTAGGCACTCGGGAAGCTTAGAGAGAAAAGCAGGGTTGTAGAGACTGGAGGATGTTACAGAGTTGGGGTGGTTTGAGGTCACTGTTGGTGGTTAGAGATCAGACAGTTTGTTGGGAATAAAAATGTCACAGAGAGGTACAGAGTTATCAGTCCTGAAGGAGTTACAAAGATAGGGAGGGTGGTATTGGGAGCTGTAGGGAGGGTTGCAGGGCCTTGGCAATACACTGATATGGATGTTCATTGGCTGTGCAGGCGTTTACTGAGTTGGAAGGTTTGAAGGCGTTGAATCAGTTCAGAGCCAGGGTAAAGTGGAAAGATTGGAGGAGCCAAGGATACTAAGGTTCCTAAAACTGCAGGAGTTCAGAGTTATTGAGGACTATGAAAACAGGTTTGCAGCATTCCCATCCATTACTCACAGATGTGGAATGCTGTTATGGAGGAGGTTAGAGAATCGAGAAGGTTGTAGATGTTGGAAGATCGTACAAAGACAGTTACAAAGCTGTAGTATTTGAGGAGGTTATAGCGACAGGATGCAATGAGGGATTGAAAGCTGCTTCAGGTATTAAACATGCTGCAAGGGATCAATAACCTTCCATCGATCAGGGGGATTGGAAGGTCTGGAGAAAAAAAAACGAGTATTGCAGGGATTGAAGAATATCACAGAGATGGGGAGTAAGATGAGTATAAGGAGTTATAACATGAGATGAGCTGTATTCAATGGAGTCAGGGAAGTTACAGGGAGATCCGAAGGGACTACAGGTGATCAAAAGGACAGTGAGGCTTCTTAGTGCAGGATGGGGTAGTTTACGCAGACAGGGAGTATTTACAGAGACTAAGAGATATGTATAGAATTGAGACACTAACAGAGGTACGGAAGGCTGCAGTGGATGATATCAGATGATGAGGTTCTGGAGGTTACATCAATGGGAAGGCTGGAGAGTGTGGCAGAGCTTACAGACACTGGAACTGCAATAAGGCCTGGAGACACTTACACAGGTAGAGAGCATTGCACAAACTGGAGGAGGTTCCTGCTGTAGGGAGGGTTGTAAGGAGGGTGATGTTTATACAGACGGGAGGGGGAAGTGATGGAGATGAGTAGATGGATGGAGATACTGGAGGAGCGTACTTTGACAGGGTGGGAATATATATTATATATATATATATATATATATATATAGAGAGAGAGAGAGAGAGAGAGAGAGAGAGAGAGAGAGAGAGAGAGAGAGAGAGAGAGAGAGAGAGAGAGAGTTACAGAGACAGGGAGTTTTTGGGACGGAAATATGGAACGCAAAGGGAGAGTTGCCAAGTCAGACAAAGAGAGAGTATTTGAGGTGCTGGAGGGAGAGGAGGAGCAAACAGAGATGTGGATTGTTGCTGTGGCTGGAGAAGTACTCTGAGTACAGAGAGACTTTCAGGGCCTGGAGCAGGTTATTGAGATAATGATCTCCACAGTCTGTGAGGACTGGAGTACGCCTGACAGATGGAGAGTGATATAGCTGCTGGAGTAGTTACAGAGCAGGTCTGACAGATGGGGAGTGATATCGCTGCTGGAGTAGTTATAGAGTGGGCTTGACAGATGGGGAGTGATATAACTGCAGGAGCAGGTGACAGATTTAAGGAGGGCTCTGGAGGCTGGTGTCCATTGCAGAGACATGGTGGACTGATGAATGTCAGAAGTTCATACTGACAGGGAGGTGTGTGGTTGCAAGAGAAGGTAACAGAAACAGTGAAGGTTTCAGTGTTGGAAGTGGATTCAGCGTGTGGGATAACGTCGCAGAGGCAGGCGCCGCCATAGTGATTGGAGGAACACGCAAATGGAGGGATGCTATAGGATATGATATTCCAGAGATAGGGAGTGTTCCAGCAGATAAAGGAAATTACAAAGCTAAGTGGAGTTATCGGACTGCAGGAGGAATCAGATTGGGAGGGTTGGAGAGGCTGGAAGAGATTGGATAGATGGGGAGTATTCCATGGTCTGAGAAAATTCCAGTGATTGATGATTGTATAGTTTACACAGATATTGGGGATAGTGGGGACTGACAGAGATACGGAGCCAGGGAGTGAGACACAGAAACATAGGAAAGAGGCGCAGTTGTAGGCCATTCTGCCCCACCAGGAGAAGGTCAGCTCTGCAGATGCTGGAGATCAGAATCAAGAGTGTGTTGCTGCCTGATCCACTATGCTTTTCCAGCATCCGAGGATCAGGAACATAGACATTTAGGGCCAGAGCCCTTCATCAGGAATGAGTATTAAGGAAAGGATGGTGTGCAGAGATAGGGAGGAACTGGAAGAATTTACTGCGATAGTGAGGTTTGTGGTGATGGTTGTTGCGATTGGATGAAGTCAGTGATACAGAGTGGTGTAGACACTGGATGCTTCTTCAGACTGAAGGAGGTTACAGAAAGTGAGAACTGTAGGGACTGGGCTTGGATACAGCAACAAAGAGGATGTTTCATGTACATGGATGATTTTAGTGAACTCGTGGTTACAGAGATAGGAAGGCTGGTAGTGACGGCAGGGGTAGAGTTATGGAGCAGTGGCGTGATGGGAGAAGGTCACAGCGATAGAGGAGATTGCAGACATTGGGAGGGTTATTGTGGCTTCAGGACACTGCACACAGGGAGGGCTGCCGGGATGGGAGCAGGTTACACAGGCAGGAAAGGCTGTAGGGACTGGAGGAGTTTATACAGTTAGAGAGGTCTGTAAGGATGGTGGATGAATTAGAGGCCGTGTTGTGGTGTAGGATGGGAGGCAGGAATGTTATAGGGATTGATGGTTACAGTGATATCATGTGCTGTAGGGGCAGGAGGAGGGTACACAAAGGCTGGAGGATGTTACAGAGACAGGTGGGCTGGAGGTATTGTGCAAGATGACAGAAAGAGAGATTATTGAAATGATGGGAGGAGGAGATTCCTGAGATTTGGCATGTCATCCAGTCCGGAGCATTTTACAGTGGCAGGGAGATAGTCAGCATTGAAGTAGGTTTTAAATTAGCAGAGGGATTGTAGGGAGGGGGTGAGGTTACAGAGATAGGAACTGTTCTCAGAGTTAAAAGCATTCAAGGCACCAGCTCAGATGAGTTGGACTGAAGGGTCTGTTTCCTTGCTGTATGACTCTATGATGTGATATTAGAGAATGTTGGAGTGTAAATAGAGAACATGGAGAAGATCCCAGGCTTCAACAGCACCTTCTCGAGGTCGGCCTGCGTTCCCCTCCATTGTCCTGATGCTCACTAAGACAGCATAGGCCCGGATTGATAACTGTGACACTCCTGATGCTGTCTCAGACAGGCTCAGTACAGCGGGGCTGAAAGTAATCCTCGCACAAAGGATGGGGATTGAGCCTGGGAGCTTTATGCTCTGTGTTCACCCTTCAGCACTGTATCTACGTCATGTCTTGAGGGTCGATGTTTCGAGCTATTTAAATGCTCTCTGTTCTGTTCCCTGTGAATGATCTTACCTCACTGCAGGATTTATTGAGGACTCCAGAACTCCCTGCCCTTTGTCTCTCTGGTTGACCTACCATCTTCAATGTGGTGGTGGATGAGACACCCAGCAGTTGGGAAGTTTATTGGGTCAGGAGCTTGCTGAGTACCTACAGGAGAGAGAGAATTAGACAGAATGGGAAATTAGACTGATGCAGTGAGGGTTACACAGGGAGAATGGTACTGAGTGCCACAGAGATCTGGAAAATCTGAGACTCCACCCCTGGCCTGTGCTGCTGCGTCTCTCTGGAGTGGAGAATTCTGTTTGCTCAGGATCTGGAGTAGCTGCAAGAGTGAGAGACACTGACAGAGGCAACAATTAGACCCACAGTGAGGGATACCACATGGAGAGAGACTGAGTGATATCACTAGAGTGCAGGAATGATTTCAGGATCAAGCAATGGTCATGTTGAAAGGTATTTGATTCACGGTGCAGTCGGATCAGTACTCAGTGACGGTTGAGCTACGAGTGGGAGAGGTGATGGCCTCATGTTATTCTCACTAGACTGTTCATCCAGAATTTAATACCGGTGTCAGCTATAACCATCTAACTGCTTAATATCCTTTAAGGAAGGAAGTCTGTTATCGACAGCAGGTCTGGCCTACATGTGACTCCAGACGCAGAGCAAGGAGGTTGACACTGAACTGCCCCCTGAAATGATCCAGCACGCCACCCAGCTCAAGGGCAGCTCGGGGTGGGAAATACAAGATGGCCAGCCAGAGACGGCAACTTCCCACGAGTGATATAAAAAAAACAACTCTGCTGGGAGCAGTGTCCTGGCCAGTTATGTCGGTAGGTATATGGACAGGGCTTTAAACTGACAGAGAGGACGCAGGGACAGGGTTCAGGTGAAAGGAGCTTTCCAAATCCAAACAGAAAAGATGAAGCATCGGAAAACCATGGAATGTGGCTGAACACAAGCAGAAAGGAACAGGAAGGGACAGAGTTTAACTAAAACTGTACATCAGTGAATTAGGCTGTGACAAGGAGTTCTGGGAAAAAGTCACTTACTATGTTCTTTCTTTGGAATGGACAGAGATAAATAATATTTAGTCACCAGAAAGATGTGGTTACAGGAGAAACAAAAGGTGGGACATAAATATTCAATTCCACACATCCTTGAGGGGTCTCAGGGAATGCAGGATGGGTAACCCTGACAGTAATGGGTAACGAAGGCATGAGAGAGAACGCATTTGGCCTCAGCTGATGCAGCTGAATCAGCCTGAATGCAGATTCTGGGTAACACGTGTCAAAACCATAAGCAGGAGAATGTTTCTCAGGCTTTTTGACAACATTTCATTGCTCAACACTGTTACACATTCAAATGAATTCCTGTAAAAGGCAAAGGCACTGCGATAATTTTGGGAGACTTCAGTCTTTGTCAAAAGTGATATTCTCCAAACTCATCTTGGAATGTTTTTGTCTGTATTTCTTTCAATTTTGTAAATGGCCAGGGATGTGACTATCTCAGATCGACCGTTGGGTGATGGTGCTGAATGAAGGAGTAATGTCACACTGAGATAGCCTCTGGGAAATTGTAGTGTAGTGGAATTCAGTGAGATGATGGATTGTTAAAATGACCATAAAGCACACCCAACAATCACAACCCAATGTGTTTGAAAGGAGAACTGACCAAGGTAAACAGGGGAAGCAGTGAAATGTGTGGCTGGAAATGGACAGTGGAAAACATTTATAGTCATAGAGATGTACAGCACAGAAAAAGAGCCTTCAGTCCAACTAATCTACGCCACCCACATATCCTAACATAATCTCGTTTTATTTGCCAGCACTTGGCCCAAATCCCTCTCAATCCTTCCTGTTCATGTACCCAGCCAGATGCCTTTTAAATGCAATAATTGTACCAGCCTCCACCACTTCCTCTAGCAGTTCATTCCATACACACATCACCCTCTGCCTGTAAAAGTTGTCCTTTTATATCTTTTATATATTTCCCCTCTCATCCTGAACCTCGGCTGTCTGGTTCTGGGCTCCACTACCTCAGGGAAAAGACCTTTTCTGTTAAAGCTATCCGTACCTCTCTTGTAAACCTCTATATGGTCTCCCCTCAGCCTCAAATAGCCCCAGCCCTGTAGCTCAAATATTCCAATCCAGGCAACATCCCTGTAAATCTTCTCTGAACGCTTTCCACTTACACAACATCCTTCCGATAGGGAGGAGACAAGAATTGCATGTAATATTCCAAAAGTGTAATATCCAATGTCCTGAACAGCCAGACCATGACCTCCCAACTCCTCTACTTAATGCTCTGATCAGTAAACACAACCATACCAAACACCTCCTTCACTATCCTATCTACCTGCAGCTCCACTTTCAAGGAGCTATGAACCTGCATTCCAAAGTTTCTTTGTTGAGCACCACTCCCTAGAAATATACCATTAAGTGTGTAAGTCCTGCTGAGATTTGCTTTCCCAAAACGCAGTACTTCACATTTATCTAAATTAAACTCCAGCTGCCATACCTCAGCCCATTGGCCCATCTGATCCAGATCCCGTTGTAACCGGAGGTAACATTCTTCACTATCCACAACACCTGCAATTTTGGTGTCATCTGCAAACTTACTAAAAACACCTTCTATGTTCACATCCAAATCATTTATATAAATAACAAAAATAGTGGATTCAGCACCAATCCTTGTGTCATTCCACTGGTCACATGCCCCCAGTCTGAAAAACAACCCTCCACCACCACCCTCTGTCTTCTAGCTTCGAGCCAGTTCTGTATCCAAATGGCTGGTTTTTGCTGAATTTCATGAGATCTAACCTTGCTCACCAACCTCCCATGTGGAAACTTTTCGAACACCTTATTGAAGTCCATATTGCTCACACTGACCGCTCTGCCCTCGTCAATCCTTTTTCTTATTTCTTCAAAAACCTCAAACAATTTCTTGAGACATGAATTCCCATGCACAAATCAATGCTGACTATCCCTAATTAGAAACTTCCTTTCCAAATACATGCAAATCCTGTCCCTCGTGATACTCTCCTTCATCGTGCCCACCACTGACGTCAGGCTTAAATAGTGGCACCACGTTAGCCAACCTCCGTCTTCTGGTACCTCACTTGTGACTATCGATGATTAAAATATTTCAGCACGGGGCACAGCAATCAATTCCCCAGCTTCCCACAGAGTTCTAGGGTACACCTGATCAGGTCCTGGAAAGGTCCTACGAAGTATTCCTGAATCCAGAGACCTTGGAGTGCAGGTTCATAGCTCTTCGAAAGTAGAGTCGCAGGTAGATAGGATAGCGAATAAGGCATTTGGTATGCATTCCTATAATGGTCAGAGTACTGAGTACAGGAGTTGGGAGGTCATGTTGCGGCTGTACAGGACATTGGTTAGGCCACTGTTGGAATATTGCATGCAATTCTGGTCTCTCTTCCTATCGGAAAGATGATGTGAAAGATTTACAAGGATGTTGCCAGCGATGGAGGATTTGAGCTACAGGGAGAGGCTGAAAAGACTGGGGCTGGTTTCCCTGGAGCGGAGGCTGAACTTATAGAGTTTTACAAAATTATGAGGGACATGGACAGGATAAATAGACAAAGTGTTTTCCCAAGGGTCGGGGCGTCCAGAACTAGAGGGTATGGGTTTTGGGTGAGAGGGGAAAGATATAAAAGAGACCTAAGGGCCAACTTTTTCACACAGAGGGTGGTACGGGCATGGAATGAGCTGCCAGAGGAAGTTGTGGAGACTGGTACATTTGCAACATTTAAGAGGCATTTGGATGGGTATATGAATAGGAAGGGTTTGGAGTTATATGGGCCGGGTGCTGGCAGGTGGGACTAGATTCGGTAGGGATATCTGGTTGGCATAGACGGGTTGGACCGAAAGATCTTTTTCCGGGCTGTACACCTCTATGATTCTATGACCTGATAAGGTCCTGGGGATTTATCCACCTTTATGCATTTCAAGACATCCAGCACCTCCTCCTTTATAATATGGACATTTTGAAAGTTGACACCATCTATGTCCGTACATTCTACATCTTCCATGTCCTCCCCACAATAAACACTGATGTAAAATACTTGTTTAGTATCTCCCCCATCTCCTGCAGCTCCACGTGCAGGCTGCCTTGCTGATCTTCAAGGAGTCCTATTCTCTCCCTAGTTATCATTTTTTCCTTTATGTTTTTATAAAAACCCTTGGGATTCTCCTTAACAATATTTATCCAAGCTATCTCGTGCCCCCTTTTCACCCTCCTGATTTCCCGCTTTCGTACACTCCTACTGCCTTTATACTATTCTCAGGATTCACACTCTCTCCTGAGATATGTTTACTTATTTTTCTTCACTGAAACCTCAATTTCTTTCCATATCCAGTATTCCGTACCCCTATCAGTTTTTCCTTTCACCCTAACAGGAATACTGTACACTGTCTCTGGACTGCTGTTTTTATTTTTAAAGGTTTCCCAATTCCCAATGATAAACGTTTCATTCTTTCAAAATGGCAACTCCCCAATTCCTGCATCTCGCAAAACCGCTGCTTGACAATAATGACAAAATAAAGCACTTTCCAAAGGAAGGCATCGACGAGGTGAGGTCTGGACAGGAACATAGATCTGGAGGTTACCAGATGCACGGAGAGTGCTTTCTACCAGAGCAGCACCAGGTCAGTATCAGGCAAACAGACAGAATGGGCAAATAGATTCACATCTGACCTCACATCTCCCAGCCTGGGAACCTGAAGCTGTGCACAGCCATTTTGGAGAGTTATGCAGATATTAGGAGTATTGCTGTGGCAAATAAGTTTCAGTAATTTTGAGGGAAGATACTAATAAAGGAGGTTACAGAGTAAGGAGGATTGTCGGGACTTGAAGAGGTTTCCGAGTTTACGAGTGTTGGAGGGATTGGAGCAGGTTACCAAGATAGGGAGGGTTTAAGATTGAACGATTCCGCAGAAAGCCTTTACAGGGAGAAATGAAGGATTCGTGACAGTGTGGAGGAACAGAAGAATCTTGGGGTCCACGTCCATTGATCCCTCAAAGCTGGTACTCAAACTGATAGCCTTGTTCAGAAGGCATATGATGTGTTGGCTTTCATTAGCAGGGGGATTGAATTTAAGAGCTATGAGGTTATGCTGCAGCTTTATCGAGCCCTGGTTAGACAACACTTGGTTTATTGCGTTCAATTCTGGTTGCCTCATTATCAGAAAAATGTGGAAGCTTTAGAGAGGGTGCAGAGGAGATTTATCACGATGCTGCCTGGACTGGAGGGGAGAGCTTATGAAGAATATTTGAGGGAGTTAGGGCTTTTCTCATTGGAATGAAAAAGGATGAGAGGTGATTTCATAGACGTGAATGAGATAATTTGAGGCTGAGATAGAGAGGATAACCGCATACCTTTCCCATTGCAAAAATGGAAATGATGAGGTGGCATAAATTGGAGGTGATTGGAGGAAGGTTTAGAGGAGATATCAGGGGCGGGCTCTTTACACATCGTGTAGCGGGTGCGTGGAATGCACTGCCAACAGTGGTAGCAGAGTCCAATACACTAAGGACATTTAAGGAATTGTTAGATAGGCAAATGGATGATAGTAAAATGTAGGATCTGTAGGATAAAAGGTCCTCACAACATTGAGGCCGAAGGGCCTGGGCTGTGCTGTACTGATCTACGTTCTAAATAGGGAGGGTTACAATGGCACAAAGAGGCTTCAGAAATCTGGAGAGGTTGGGATCTGAATGAAGAGACACAAATAGTAAGGGTTGCTAGGATTGTCGAGGGTAACAGACACAGCAATGATCTGAACTGGAGCTGACGACCCAGACTGGGATGGGTGTGAGGACTGAAGGTAGTTTCACAGGGAGGGAGGACAGTAGAGCCACAAGAGATTACAGAGCTATCGGGCCAGCAGGAGTTCATGGAGATGGGGAGGTTGGGAGGGATGAAGCAGTTTACAGGCACAAGGATGTTGGTAGGATGGGATGGTTGGAGACAGTTTCACAGATAAGGAAGTTTAAACCTCCTGCAGTTTAGTCAAAGTGGGAAGGTTTGTAGGGGAGGGTGGCATTTACACAGATAGGGGTGTAAGAGCTGGAGAAGGTTATGGAGATGAGTAGATGGATGGAGAGACTGGAGGAGCTTGCATTGACAGGGTGGGAGATAGCCACGGGAGGATGTTACACAGATAGTGGGTCTTATCGGAACTAGATCAGGAGAGTAACAGGCATTGGAGTGAGTTCTACAGATCCTGACTGCAGCAAGGACCTGAGAGGATTGAAGGGTCTCCACAGATTGATCGTGTCTTTCAGACTGGAAAAGGATATGGATTAATTAAGCCCAATGTATGCTGTTTTCTTTTTCCTGAACAGAGCCTCAATAAACCTCAGCAGACAGGGAGCCCTAACCCTGCCAGCTTTTCCCTTCACTCTAACAGGGACATAATGACCCTGGATTCTTGAGATCACTTTTAAAACCCTCCCGTTTGCCAGTCATTCCTTTTCCTTCAAACAGACTCACCCAATCGATGGTAATCGTGATGTGGAGGAGCCGGTGTTGGACTGGGGTGGACAATGTTAAAAATCACACAACACCAGCTTACAGTCCAACAGGTTAATTTGGAGGCACTAGGTTTCAGAGCACTGCTTCATCAGGTGGTTGTGGAGCACAGTCGTACGGCACAGAATTTATAACAACTGGATAGCAGTGTCATGGAATGTAATATCAAACACATTTAGTTTCTGCCTTTCACCTTTTAGGATTATCACCTGTGCTTCGAAAGCTGGTGCTTTGAAATAAACCTATTGGACTATAACCTGGTGTTCTGTGATTTTTAATTCACCCAATCCTGCCTAATGGCCCCAAACCCGGCCCTGCTCCAATTTCGTCTGTGGCCATGTCTGATCCTCTTCCATAACGATGTTAAAACGAAGACAGTTGTGGTCACAGGACCCAAAGTGCTCTCTGACTGACACTTCAGTCACTTTCCAGACCTCGTTTTCTGAGGGGAGGTCCAGTGCTGCTACCGCCTGAGTAGAGTTAGGCCTTGTTAGAGTTACATATTGGTTTGGGAAAATTTCTTGGACACATTTGACAAATTGCACTCCATACAGGGCTTTTACTCTGTGAGCGGCCCAGTCCATCCAGGGGAAGCTAACATCTCCAACCAATACTACATTATTATTTCTATAGGTACCTGCACTCTCTCTACACATCTGTTCCTCTAGTATCTGCTGGCTCTTTGGGAATCTAGAACACTGTCCCAACAGAGTCCATCCCCTTTTTGTTTCTAACTTCTAACCATGTGACCTCATTTGATGATCCCTTAAAAGTATCCCTTCGAAGCTCTGTTGTTCTGCCGTCCCTTATCAAAAGTGCAACTCTCCCATCTCACTCACTCTGTCAGACCTGTAGCTTCTGTATCCTGGAACACTGAGCTGCCAGTCCTGCCCTTCTCTCAGCCATGTTTCTGTTATGGCTATAATATCCTAGTCCCCAAAGCCAATCCATGCTCTGAGATCGTCTGCCTTACCAGTCAGGCCTCGTGTGTTGAAATAAATGCACGTTAAACCTGTAGTCTTTTCCCTCCCTTGACTGTGCCCCAGGATTTCCAGAATAGGAAACTTGTTCTCAGTGGCTGGTGTATTTTTCCCCTGACTGGCCAATGGCACCTCTCTTACTCAGAGTCCCGGCCAACCTAGTTTAAACCCTCCCCAGGTAACACTAACAAATCTCCCTCGCAGTGATCTTGGTGCCCCTCTGTGTTAAGTCAAACTTGTTCCCCCTTCTACAGGTCACTTCCACTCCAGAAGAGATCTCAAAGATCCAAACATTACCCCATCCCCCAGCTCCTCAGCCACACATCTATCTGGCCTATCTTTCTATTTCAGTCCTCAACAGGGCAGGTGGGACTAGGAATAATCTGTAGATCACTTCCCTTGAGGTCATCCTTTTAAACCTCTCACCTAAATCCTGATACTCATTTCACAGGACCCCATCCCATTGTCTACCACTGTCATGTGGACTGATGTGCACAATGACCAATGGCTACTAACCCTCCCCTTCAGAATGTTCATTAACCGCAGGGAGACGTTCTTGACCCTGGTACCCGGAAGGCAGCACACGATCCTGGGATGCCTTCTGCAGCCAAAGAATCTCCTGTCTGACCCCCTCACAACTGGGTCTCCCATCAGTATCACGCTCATTAGAGAGGATCTGGCAAACGTGGACTGGGAGGACTATCTGCAGTTGGGTCTATATTTGGAAAGTGGGAGTATGTTAAAGTGATACAGTGAGAATTCAGGGTCAGTGTGTTCCTGACGAGAGAATAGCAAAGGCAGAAAGTCCAGCGAATACTGATCAAGCGATATCGTGAGATTGCTAAAGAAAATACAGTGTAATAAAACCAGGCGAAACCATCCAAAAGTTTAGGGACTGCAAGGGGGTCTTTAGAAATGAGGGGAAAACAATGGCCATAAAATCTCCTTGTCAGATACTATAAAGGAAAATCCACGCGGTATTTTATCAGTATAGTTAGAATAAGAGGATTACTGGGGAAAGAGTGAGGCCTGTTAGAAACCAAAGGGATAATCCATGCATGGAGCCAGAAGAAGTAGGTGAGGTATTCAATGAATACTTCCCATCTGTATTCACACAGGAGAAAGACTTTGTAGCCAGGGATTTCAGTTGGGATGGTGAGGCTCTAGAACATATTAAGATCGATAAAGGGGAGATATTACATGTTTTCACAGACATAAAGCTGGAGAAATCCCCAGTGCCAAATAAAATGTATCCAAGGCTGCTATGGGAGGTAAGGGAGGAGATTGCTGGGGCCCTGGTGGATATATTTAATACTTTGCTGGCCACAGGTGAAGTGCCGAATGACTGGAGGATATCTAATGTGGGTCCTTTGTTCAAGAGCAGCAGGGGTGGCGAGAGGGGAAGGACGCGTGGTGGTGGGTTTTGATTGCATGAAACATCACAGCAATACTTAGAGAGGACATTCCTGTGGGATCGCCCACTGTGTTGGAGATACTGTGAAATAAGAATGGGTCATCACTTTGATACGAGTGTACTGACCCTGAATAATCCATGGCAGACTGAGGAACAAATATGTCGGGAGATCTCAAATATCAATCATAATAATAAGACTGTTATGGTAGGGGTTTTTAAACTTTCCAAATCTGGATTGGCATTGCCACTATTCAATGTTAGGAACAGAGAAATTTCGTAACTGCGTTCCAGAAAAGTCCCAAACAGTATGTAAATGGCCCAACTGGAGAAAGGTGCAAAACCTGACCTCCCCTTGGGAAACAAGGTAGGGAAAGGGACTGAGGTGTCAGTGGGAACGCATTTTGCTAAAGTGACCACAGTCCTATTAGTTTTGAAAACAGCGATGGAAAAGGACAGGCCTGGTCCACAAGTTCAAGTTATAAAGTGGGGCCAGCCCAATTTTGGTCGTGTTAGCCAGGAACTTTCAAAAGGTGATTGGGGAGTCTATTTGCAGGGAAAGGGAAATTTGGCAAGTGAGACTATTTTAAAAGTGAGATAAATTGAGTGATCAGTGCCAGCATGTTCCTATTTGTGTGCAGGAAAATGCTGACAGCATTCGGAAACACTGGCTGTCTATTGAGGGTCTGGTCAAGGAAAATGGACCACATGCCATGTATAGCCAGCTGGATCAAGGGAATCCCTGAGGATAACAGGGGCTGTAGGAGTATACTTTGGGTTGAAATCAGGAATGCAGAAAGGGGCCATGACATAACTTTGACAGAGAAGGATAAGGGGAATCCAAAAGTGATTGTATCAATATATTAAGAGCAAAAGAGTAACTCGAGACAAAATAGGGGCCCTTAAAGATCAATCAGGCTATCAATGTGTGGAACTGTAGAATATGGCTAAGACCCTAAACATATTTTGCACTCAAGAACTTGCTGTGGAAAAAGACTGGGCAACTCAGGGAACAAGAGCAATATGTTAGACCACAATTGGAGTATTCTGCAATTCCAGTCTCCCTGCTATAGGAATGATGTTGTGAAAGTGGAAAGTGCTCAGAAAAGATTGACAAGATGTTGCCAGGGTTGTTGCTGAATAAGCTGGGGTTATTTTCCCTGGAGCATCAAAGACTAAGGGGTGACCCTACAGAGGTTTATATAAACATGAGGGGCATGGATTGGGTAAACAGTCAAGGTCTTTTCCCAGGGTTGGGAAAACGAGAGGGCATAGGTTTGAGGTTAGAGGAGAAAGGTTTAAAAGGGACCGAAGGAATAGCTTTTTCATGCATACAGTGATGTGGATATGGAACAAGCGGAGGGAGAAAGTAACAGGGACGGATACTATGATAACATTTAAAAGGTGTCTGGATGGGTATATGAATAGTCAGAGTTTAGCGGTATATGGTCAAATGCTGATTGATGGGATGGATTTGTTTAGGTCTTCTGGTCAGCCTCGACGAGTTGGGGACTGAAGGGTCTGTTTCCATGCTGTACTTCTCTACGACTTGAAAAGAGTGCATGTTATAGAAGAGGTGGTGCTGGAGGTTTTAAAACACAGAGGTATGGAAGGCCCCAGGACCTGATTAAGTGTATCACAGGACATTGTGGAATGCTAGGGAAGAAATTGTGGAGCCCCGAACAAAGGTATTTGTACCATTGACAACCATGTGTGATTGGCTGGAACGCTGGAGGTTGGAATCATGGACAGTGAAGGAGGTTTTTTGAGATTACAAAGGGATCTTGATGAAATGGGTGAATGGCTGAAAAACTGCAGTGAGAATTCAATCTGAATAAATGTGAGGTAATGCATTTGGTAAAACAAACAAGGGTAGAACTTACACAATTAATGTTAGGGCCTCGGTTAGTGTTTTAGAGCAGAGGGACCTCTGGGTTCAGGTACATAATTCTTGAAGCTTGCATCACAGGATGGAATAGACGGTGCTTGGTATGCCTGACTATTACTCAGTCCATTGAGTGGAGGGTTTGGGACGTCATGTTGAGATTGTACAGACACTGGTGAGGCCTATTCTGCAATACTCTGTCCAGTTCTGGTCGCCCAGTTATAGGGAGGATATTATTAAGCTGCAGGGGGTTCAGAAGAGATTTACCAGGATGTTGCTGGGTATGGAAGGCTTGAGTTCTGAAAAATGGCTGGATAGGCTGAGTCTTTTTTCACTGGAAACTGCAGAATGAGAGATAACCTTATGGAAGTTTATGAAAAAGATGAGGGATATAGATACAGTTAATGGCATTTGCCTTTTCCCAGAATGGGGGAGTCTCAAGAAGATGGACACATTTTTAAGGCTAGAGGAGAGAGATGTTCCAAACAAAAGGATATAAGAGGCAAATTGTTAAACAGAGGGTGGTTTGAGCGTGGAATGAACTTCCTGAGGAAGGGGTGGATGTGGGTATAGCTTCAACGTTTAAAAGACATTTGGATAAGTACATGAATGGGAAAGGTTTGGAAGGATATGGGCCAGCAACAGGCAGCTGGGACAAGTTTACTTTGAGATTATGGTTTGTTTCAACTGAAGAGTCAGTTTCCACGCTGTACGACTATGACAAGAATAGAGTTTTGTTCCATTATTTAAGAAAGGTTGTGATGGAAAGCCATGGAACTAAAGACCAATTGGCCCGATGTCAGTGGTGGGTAAGTTGTGGAAGTGATTCTGCCAGACAGGAGTCACATTCATTTAAAAAGGCAAGGATTGATGAAAGATAGTCAGCACGGCTTTGTGCAAACAAAGTCAGGTTTCACTAACTTGATTGTTGTTACAGTGGTGACCATACATTATCTACACTAACGTCAACAGGGCCTTTGACAGGATTTAGCATGATAAACTGTTTTGTAAGGTTAGATCACATGGGATCAGGGAGAGCTAGCCGTCTGTACACAAAATTGGCTTGACAGTAGGAGACAGGGTGATGGGAGAGGGTTGTTGTTCGGACTGGAGGCCTGTGACCAGCAGTGTGCTATAATGATCAGGGCTTGGTCCACGAATGTGCATCATTTAAATAAACGATTTGGTTGAGAATATAAGAGTCGTTGTTGGAAGAAGGATTCCAATTATCCACACTATCCATTTTTTAAAATTTCAAAATATATTTATTCATGTAAATAAATCTTTGGTACTTGTACAATTTTCCATGTTGTTCATAGTTATATACATTGCATGTCTTAACATTACAAAGAACAGATTGAATTAATCGAATTCACAGTTATCCTATTAACAGTTACCTTTATTAACTATCCAGTCTCTTGGTATTTGGCTGTGGCTTCAGCGGAACCCACCTACTGAGTGGGTGCCCTGTTATATGAAAGCAAATGAAACTTCTTTAACCCCCAGTTTATGTGGTTACCATTGTCCATTTGATTGTCCTGTCTCTGGGGTAGCTGTCTACATCCCCATGGTAAGCACGAACTGCTGGACCTTTGCTGGGCTGAGGTAGCTATCCAGCTCCTCACTGGGGTCATTTACCCGCTCTGGTGTCATTGAGCCAAGGCAGGGGTCCTCACTGTCCAGTTCTGTGTCTGACATTGGGACTGTCAGGGGATCACAGCTCTCGGTTGCCTGTAGTTGTGGGGCAGTGGGTACCCCCTGGTTCTCACTGGGTGGAGGGTGGACTTCGGGTGGTCCATTGTTTCCTGGTTGGGAGGAAATGCCCTCCTCTTTACCGACGGCGCTCTGTCTCTTCTGGTGGTGATGGCCTTCTTTGTGTCGATCTTCCCCATCCGAAGAGCTGGCCGTCACTCCCTCGTGCAGCTGTCTTTTCCCCTTTTGCTGGGAGGCTTTAGGGGCCTAGCAGGATTTTCTCTTCCTGTTTTTAACAAGTATCCAATCCTCTGCCTGCTTGATTACTTCCTCCTCCATTTCTTCCATCTGCCCGGCTAGAGCTAGGATCAGCTGCTGTGTCTCTCCGCTGGCTGCTGCCTCCTCCACCCTAGCCTGTTCTTCTTTCTGCGTGTCACCACCCTCCGTTTCCCTGCTGTCCGGGTGGACCTTACTGGTCTTTGGGGGTCCACGGCTCACATTGCCACCTCCAGCCATCTGTGCGTAAGTGCCCCCTCCCCCCCCTCCCCCGTCTTGGGCAGGTCTTATACATATGGCCCGTCTCTCCGCACAGGTTGCAGCTCTTTTCTTCCTGACAGTCCTTCGTCAAGTGACCCTCCTGTTTGCAGTTCCTGCAGATGGTCACTTTGCAATCCGCCGCCACGTGTCCCGACTTCCCGCAGGTTCGGCACACTTTCGGCTGCCCTGCATATGTCAGGTAGCTTCTGCTCCCTCCAATTGCGAAGCTCGAGGGTGGGAGGAGGATGTTCCCAGTATCATCGGCCCTCAGAGTTGCCCTGACCTGCCTCTTACTGGTCCAGATCCCAAAGGGATCGATCACATCAGTGGCATCTCCCTCAACTTGGACGTATCTTCCCAGGAAGGTCAGGACATCAGCCACTGAAACATTGGGCTGTACATATGGATTGTAACAACCCGATTCCTCTGTGCAGGAAGCACACACAATGGGGTCACCGACAAGATGGAAAACAGCGGCTCCCCTTCCTTCTCCTTGAAGACCTTCAGGAGCTGTTTGCACTGCTTCACACTTCTGAAGGTCACATCCCCTTCCCCAGGGAAATCCTACAGGCAGTACACGTCCGCTGCAGCGAACCCACAGCATCCCAACAGCATCTTCTTAATAAACAAGGTGCAGTCGAGTGGTGTACGATCCTCAATCTTCTTTACAGTCACCCTGACTGTGTTTCGAACCCCCTGCCCAAGGCTGCGGGCAGCTGTTGTGGCCATAGCTCTGAGGTTGGCTGGTCCCTGAATTGGCGTTAGGCTGAAGCCAGCATGAAGATCCACCATTGAGCAGGTCAGCACAACCAAACGATCCTCCAATGTCCAATTACGATCCAGCGATGAACTCTGCACTAGCTCTGATGACTCGCAACTCGACACCTGTCCTGATAAGAACAGAAAATCAAAGCACAGACTTCAGGTCATCAACTCTGCTCCAAAGTTCCTCCACTATCCATTTTTTTAAATTTCAAAATATACTTTATTCATAAAAAGATTTGATGGTCTGTACATTTGGTCATGCCATACATATGTCCACATTTACAAACACAGATTCGAATTTATCCTTGTCATATACAGGTCTGTGCATTTCTCAATCTTGTACATATATTTGGCTGACGCATCAGCAGAGCCCAAAAAACGTCCGCATGGGTCCCCTGTTCTTCTTTAGGCAGGCCGATCTTACACGGTGGTCTTTCCCCACCGCGCCTTGGTGGCAGCTGCCCCAAGCTTCAGCGCGTCCCTCAGCACGTAGTCTTGGACCTTGGAATGCGCCAGTCTGCAACACTCGGTCGGGGTCAACTCCTTCAGCTGGAAGATTAACAGGTTTCGGACCGCCCAGAGAGCGTCCTTCACTGATGATCCTCCAGGCGCAGTTAATGTTCGTCTCGGTGTGAGTCCCGGGGAACAGGCCGTAGAGCACGGAGTCCCGCGTCACAGCGCTGCTCGGGATGAACCTCGACAAACACCACTGCATTCCTCTCCAGACTTCCTCTGCATAGGCACATTCCAGAAGGAGGTGTGTGACAGTCTCGTCCCCCCCGCAGCCACTTCGAGGGCAGCGTGCGGTGCGGCAGAGAGTCCGGGCGCGCATGAAGGATCTCACCACCAGCCGAGCCATGTCTTGGTGCTTGTTGGAAAGTTCTGGCGATGAGGCATTCTGCCAAATGGCTTTGACAGTCTGCTCATGGAACCGCTCGACAGGACCCGCCCTCTCCTTTACCCGAAGGGTCTCAAGGACACTACGTGCTGACCACTTCCTGATGGACTTGTGGTCAAAGGTGTTTTTCCTCATAAATGTCTCCACGAAGGACAGGTGATACGGAACGGTTCAACTACTCGGAGCGTTCCGCAGCAGCGAGGCCAGGCCCATCCTTTGCAACACCGGGGACAGGTAGAACCTCAGTACGTAGTGACACTTGGTGTTTGCGTACCGGGGATCCACGCACAGCTTGATGCAGCCACACACTAAGGTGGCCATCAGGGTGAGGGTGGCATTGGGTGTGTTTTTTCCCCCATTGCACCGGTCTTTGTACATTGAGTCTCTTCAGACCTGGTCCATCTTTGATCTCCAAATGAATTGGAAGATGGCCCGGGTGACTGCAGCAGCACAGGTCCTGGGGATAGGCCAGACCTGTGCCACATATAGCAATACTGAGAGTACCTCACACCTGATGACCAGGTGTTTTCCCGCGATGGAGAGCGACCGTTGCCCCCATCTGCCTAGTTTCTGTCTCATCTTCCTGATCTGCTCCTCCCAGGTCTTGGCGCACTCCCCAGCCCCCCCCGAACCAAATACCCAGTACCTTCAGGTGGTCAGTCCTAACGGTGAAGGGGATAGAAGATTGGTCGGCCCAGTTCCCGAAGAGCATGGCCTCGCTCTTGCCTCGGTTTACCTTGGCCCCCGAGGCCCGTTCGAACTGGTCACAGATGCACACAAGTCTGTGCACGGACATCGGATCCGAGCAGAAAACAGCGACGTCATCCATGTACAGGGAGGCCTTAACCTGCAGGCCCCCGCTGCCAGAAATAGTCACCCCTCTCAGGCTCACATCCTTCCTGATGGATTCGGCAAATGGCTCTATGCAACACACAAACAAGGCGGGTGAGAGGGGGCATCCCTGCCTGACTCCAGATCTTACAGGGAAGCTATCTGATTCCCACCCATTGATTTGAGACTGCACTGACAATGTTGGTGTCGAGCAGTCTGATCCAATTTCCGATTCCCTCCCCAAAGCCCATTTTGGAGAGGACATCCCTCATATATGTACGCGATATCCTGTCAAAGGCTTTCTCCTGGTCCAGGCTGATGAGGCAGGTGTCCACCCCCCTGTCCTGCACGTAGGCGATCGTATCCCTCAGGAGTGCAAGACTCTCAGAGATCTTCCTGCCCGGTACAGCACAGGTTTGGTCCGGGTGGATCACCGATCCCAGAGCAGACCTGACCCGGTTGGCGATGACCTTTGACAAGATTTTGTAGTCTGCATTTAACAGTGAGATCGCTCTCCAATTTCTAATTTCCTCCCTCTCCCCCTTCCGCTTGTAGATGAGGGTGATGATACCTTTCCTCATGGATTCACTCATGGTACCTGCCCGAAGCATACTGACATACACCTCCAGCAGGTCCTGGCCGATCAAGTCCCAAAGAGCGGAATAAACCTCGACCGGTAAGCCGTCGCTTCCGGGAGTTTTATTCTTTCCGAAGGACTCGAGGGCCTTGGTCAGCTCATCCAGAGATAGCGGCTGGTCCAGCCTCTCTCGTGTTCCGTCATCTAGGACCTCCGTGATAGAGGACAGGAACGACTGGGAGGCCGCGCTGTCGGTTGGCTTCGAGTCATACAGGCTGGCGTAGAAGGATTTGCTGATCCTCATGACGTCAGCCTGAGATGACGTTACCGAGCCATCTTCTTTCTTCTGGCTGCTGAGCACGGAGCTCTCTTTGTGCACCTTCTGGAAGAAGAAACGTGAGCACATCTCGTCCTGCTCCACCGAGCGGACCCTGGATCGGAAGATTATCCTGGAGGCCTCCGAGGCAAAGAGCGAGGCTTGCTGGCCCTTCACCTCCTTGAGGTCCTCCGTGACATCGACCCCCATCGTCTGCAGCAGGAGCAGGTTCTGCATACTTTCCTGGAGCTGGGACAGTTTTCCCCGCCTCTCTCTCGCCTCCTGGACACCTTTGAGGATAAAGAACCTCTTGATGTTCCCTTTTACTGTTTCCCACCAGTCCGCTGGGGACTCAAAGAGGGGCTTCACGGTTCTCCAACCTGCGTAATCCCTCTTGAGCTGTTCGATGTTTCCCGGGGTCAACAGCTTAGTGTTCAGTTTCCACGTTCCCTTGCCCGCCCGCTGTTCGTCCTGTAGGTGACAGTCGGCCAGCAGGAGGCAGTGGTCAGAGAAGAACACCGGCTTGATGTCGGTGGATCTGACCGAGAGTGTTCGCGACACAAACAGGTAATCTATCCTTGAGCGGATAGACCCGTCTGCCCGTGACCAGGTGTATCTACGCTGTGCTCCATCTGCAGGGGTGCTGAAGACGTCGTGCAGCTTGGCGTCTTTGACCGTTTCCATCAGGGCCTTGTCGTAGCGTCCGGTTTACTGTCCCCCCCGCCGGATCGTCCATCTGCATCAATGATGCAGTTGAAGTCTCCGGCCAGAATGACCGGCCTGGACGTAGCCAGCCGCAGTGGAAGCTGTTGCAGGACGGCCAACTGTTCACTCTTACCCACTGGGGCGTACACGTTGATTAGTCTCACGGGAGCGTTTCTGTATTTAACGTCCGCGACAAGGAAGTGCCCGCCCACCACCTCCTTAACCTCAGAGATGGTGAAGTTGCCTCCCCGCAACAGGATACCCAGGCCGGAGGCGCGACTATCATTGCCCCCCGACCACACTGACGGCCCGTGGGCCCACAAGCTCGACCATCTCCTGTAACTGCTGAGGTGCGGTATCCCACACTCCTGCAGAAACAGGATATCGGCTTTGACGTTGGCCAGGAATGCCAGCGTTGAAACACATCGCGTAGCCGATTTAATGCTATGCAAATTTATGCTGGCAATTTTAAACCCCATTTTACCAGTTTACGGGGTTACCAGTGTCCATTTTCTTCTGGTCTTGCTCCAGTGGGGTAGCTGCGTGCATCCCCGTGGTGACGGCAAACTGCTGGACCTTCCCAGGGCTGAGGTAGTTGTCCAGCTCCAAGCTGGAGTCATTTCCCCGCTCAGGTGTCATCGTGTCGGACCTAGGGTCCGCATCGCCCTGTTCTCCATCTGACAGCGGGGCTGTCACACGGCCGCTGCTCCCAGTTACCTGGAGCTGTGGGCCGGTGGGTACCCCTTGGTTCTCACCGGGTAGGGGGAGGCCTTCACCCATCCCCTCAGAGGGATCAACTTTTCCTTCTTGGGCGGTGCTGGCCTCCTTTCTCCCCACGGCGCTCTGCCTCTTCCTCCGGAGGCGACCCTTCTTGCGCCCGTCCTCACCCTCGGAGGAGCTGCCTGTATCCTCCTCTTGGAGGTGTCTCTTCCCCCTTCGCTTGGTGGCTTTGGGGCCCTCGAGAGGTTTCCTCTTCCTGTTTTTGACGATAATCCATTGCTCTGCCTCCTTTGATCCCTCCTCTTCCATTTCCTCCGTCTGTCTTGCAGGAGCTTGGGTTGGCTGCTGCATCTCCCCGCTGTCTGCCGCCTGCTCCGCTACAGCCTGCCCTTCCTTCTGGGTGCCTCCAGACACCGTTCCTTTGCTGATTCGCGGTACCTCGCTGGACTTTGTCGGTCCGCGGCTCGTGTTGCCACCTCCGGCCATCTGTGCGTAGGTGGTGGCTCCTATTCTTGGGCAGGTCTTGTACATATGGCCCGCCTCTCCGCACAGGTTGCAGCTCTTTTCTTCCTGACAGTCCTTAGTCAAGTGCCCCTCCTGTTTGCAGTTCCTGCAGATGGTCACTTTGCAATCTGCCGCCACGTGTCCTGACTATCCATGCCTCTCCTAATGCTATATATCTGTACCAAGTCACCCCTCAGTTACCGATACTCTTGCAAGACAATCCAACTGTGTCTAAACTCCTTACAGTAAACACATTCTCATCCAGGCAACATTCTGGTAACCCTCTGTTGCACGCTCCCCAAAGCATCCACATCCTTCTATAGTGTGGCGATGAGACCTACACACAACATACCAAATATGGCCGAATGAAGTTTCATTCAGTCACAACATGACATGCAAATGTGTGTACTCAATACTGTGACCAATGACAGGAAGCATGCCATACGCCTCCTTTGCAACCACATTCTGCTGTGTTGTTATTTTCAGGGAGCTACGGATTTGCATCCAATGTCGCCTGTTTTATCAATGTTTCCAATTAGTCAATTAGTGTACTTCTCTCTTCCATTTGACTTCGTACATACATCACTTCACACCTGTCCCGATGAAATTCGATTTGCCACATCTCTTGCCAGCGTTCCAGCTGATCTACACACCGCTGCAACCTTTAAAAGTCTTCCTCACTATCCACAATTCCCCTAACTATCCCTAATCATTACATGCCTTTCCAAATGTTGTCTGCAAAATTACTAATCAAACTGCTGACCTTTTCATCTTATTCACAGAGATAAGTTACAAACAGATATCGCAGCACTGATCCTTGCAAAACATCATTGGCCACAGACGTCCAATCAAAAATTCACTATTGCACATGCCTCTGTCTACTATCACCAAGAAGATATTGTATCCAACTTACCAATGACCATTGATTCCATGGATTGTGATTTGATCTTCCAGATTTTCCTTGCTCTTTGAAAGTTGTCCATTCAACATGACTCTATATTTTGATTCCCAGATTAAATTGGCTGTCTCACTAATGCGCTGACTGCGTCCTTTCTTCACAACAAAACAGGACCTTGTTTGTTTTTTTTTTAACTGATCCTGCCTAAATCTCTACAATCCCTCAATAATCACATTGCTGTCATGGTCATTCTGCAGCCACATCTCCACAATAACAGTTCGATCATATCTGTTCCCTTCAGTTAATGCTGTCATTCCATCTGCCTTGTTGCAAACGCATGGCGCGTGTCACCGAGAGAGGGCCTTTGCGGGATGGATAGAGGTCATAAGAGTTCTAGAGATGTTTGGGAGTACAATGATGTTGCAGGGTTAAGCAGAGTTGCAGTTGCTAGCGAACGTTCAAGGAGAAAACATTTTGTTGTTTGAAGGAAGTTAGAGAGATGAAGTGTCTTTGATTAAGTTCCAGAGATAGGGACGTGTATAGGGTTGTGGATCGTTACATGGACGATACTGATCAGGGTGTAGAAACATTCGCATGATTCCAGGATGTGGTACATTTAGTAACAGTTGTGGGATCTGGAGAATATCACAGTGATAGGGAGGATGGTATGGACTGGAAAATATTACAGAGAAAGGGAGGGTGGTATGGACTGGAGAATGTTGCAAGAACATGGAAGATGATATAGACTGGAGAATGTTGCAGGGATAGGGAGGAAGTTGTGGACTGAATAAACTTGAAAGGAGAGATGATTTTATGCTCTCGAATGTAGTTCAAAGAGAGAGTGAGTGCTGTGCATGCTGCAAGTTACTACAGTGATAGGGAAGCTTGTAGAGACTGGACGAGAGAGTCATAGAGAGGCTTGTGAGAGACCAGATTCACTTATGAGCATAGGATGTGCGACATCGAGCAGAGCCTTCTGAAGATATAAACAAGGATACAATGGCCACACAGCAGTCACACCAATACATAGGTATATAGGAACTGAAGGAATTGAAGAGATTACACAGACTGGGAGTGTTGTATGCAGTGGAGGAGATTAAACTGAAAGGAACGGTTTTAGAGTCTCAACAACGTTTGGAAATAATGGGGGTTGCAATGGTGAGAGCAGTTTTCAACACGATGGAAGATATAGACTTGAAGGAGATTTCACAGATAGCGATGGCTTTCGGGTCTGGTGGGGGCTGCAAAGTAAAGGGGATTGTAAAGACTGGAGGTATTTACATAGAGAGGGAGAGTTTTAGTGATTGGCAGAATTCACAAAAACGGGTCTGCAGGACACGACAGAAATCAGAAGGGTTGTCTCTACTTGATGGTGTACACAGGCAGGAAAGCTTGTGGGGGGGGGGGTGGGTTGGAGCAGCTCACCATGATAGGGAGGGGCATGGAGACTGAATATGTTGCAGAAAGATTAATATGTTTAGTACTTTAGAACTCCACATAAGTCTGTCCTGGTTCCTTCTTTATGTTTCTGAACCACTGTCGTTATGCTTCTGGTACTAACCCGTAAGCACATAAAATAGCCTGTTTGACATGTGCATAATCTCTTGACCACTCATGAGACAGCGCTGCAAATACCTCACTGGCTCTGCCTAATAGCTTAGACTGAACTAGTTTTACCCACAAGACCTCACGCTACTCCATCTGTTGATCCAATTTTTCAAATGAAATAGAGGTCCTTCAAAGTAGAGTCACAGGTCGATAGGATAGCAAAGAAGGCACTTGGTATGCATTCCTTTATTGGTCAGAGTATTGAGCACAGGAGTTGGGAGGTCATGTTGCGGCTGTACAGGACATTGTTAGGCTACTTTTGGAATACCGTGTACAATTCTGGTCTCCTTCTTATCGGAAGGATATTGTGAAACTTGAATGGGTTCAGAAAAGATTTAAAAGGATTTTGCCATGGGTGGAGGATTTGAGCGACAGGGAGAGGCTGAACCGTGTGGGGCTGCTTTCCCTGGAGCATCAGAGGTTGAGGGGTGACCTTATAGAGGTTGATAAAATCATGAGGGGCATGGATAGGGTAAATAGGCAAAGTATTTTCCCTGGAGTCGGGTGTCCAGAACTAGAGGGCATAGGTTTAGGGTGAGAGGGGAAAGATATAAAAGAGACCTAAGGAGCAACTTTTTCACACAGGGGGTGGTACGTGTTTGGAATGAGCTGCCAGAAGAAGTGGTGGAGGCTAGTACAATTGCAACACTTAAAAGGCATCTGGATGGGTACATGAATAGGTAGGGTTTAGAGGGAGATGGTGCTGATTGGTGCGACTGGATTGTCAAGGACGAGTTGGACCGAAGGGCCTGTTTCCATGCTGTACATCTCTCTGATTCTCTGGCTTTAATTGCCAAAGTTTCAAATCACTTCAGGCAGTCAGAGACTGAGATAGAATTGTAAGGTCTTTTGGAGGTTCCACAGTTCAGGAGGATTGCAGAGACTTGCTGATGTTGTACATGAAGTAGAGTTATAGGGACTGAAGCTGGGAACAGAGATAGAGAGATGCGCAGGTGATTACAGAGATATCGTGGCCAGTGGTCTCTGGTGGAAGTTCCACGTAGAGATATGGTTTTTGGAACTGTTGGACTTTAGAAAGATAGGTAGATTTGGCGGGGCTTGAGGGGTTTACAGATGCAAGGAGAAATGTAGTAACTGGAGCATACGGAGATGGTGAGGGCTGGAGGAGACGCAATAATTTGGCTGGATTGTAGAAGCTGGAGGGGTTCTCACAGAAAAGGAGGATTGTAGGAATGTGGGGAGTTTACGGAGATAGAGGGTTAACGAATTCTCAGTAATTAGTGGTTTGGAGCACTGTCCAGACTGGGGGAGGCTTCAGAATGATGGAGGGACAGAGCAAAAGGTATAGAACGCAAAAATTATAGAACATAAACATGTCACTTCAGTGCTGTGCCACTGAGGGTCATCAGGAGGACATTCTTCCTCATTAAAATGTACAGATCCTCAGGGGAATGGACAGGTGGATGCTGAAAGGATGCTTCCTTCTCCTTCTGGGAGAGAGGCAGACAACAAGACTCTGTTTGATAAAGATGGAGAAGAGGGAGTTGTCTTTTTCTCCCAATGGCCCAAACCTACTTCAGGTTTGAACCCCCACAGCTCAAAGGAAAGCAATACGATAACAAAGAGCAAAGTTGTATGTGACTGCAGGAGATATGAGACGAAGGCCAGGTTTGGAAGGGAGGGAGTGAGAGAGAAGGGAGATGTTCAATAGCTGGAAGGGTTTACAGGGAGTGGACACTGTCAGGACTGGAGAACATGTCACGCAAACTCATGAGAGGGAGATAACGATATGGCACAAGGTCAAACAGCAGGAGGATCCCAAGCTCCATACCTGTCATTTACTCAGGGAGCTGCTCTCACCCAGTCTGGTGCCAAGCCCCACATACAAACAGCATGAGGGTTCCCAGTTCCTGGTGCTCAGAGGCCAGTGCACTCACCCCTGAACCAGTCAGTGAAGTATTTACACATTTGTACATTTCCAGAAACATAGTGTCCTAGCCGACATAAACTGGCAAATTCACACTCTTCCAGGCAAAGACCATCTGCACTCAGATTCCCTGGTGATACAATCCTCTGAGTGATAGACTGCAGAGAACAACAGAATCCACGAATCCACATTGCATGGGTCATGGTCAATGAAAAAAGTTTCAGTCTTTCAAATATGACAACTCCTCAATTCCTGCATCTCACAAAACTGCCATTTAAAAATATTAAAATAAAGAACATTCCTAATGAAGGCTTTGACGAGGTGAGCTCTGGTCAGTAACATAAATCTGGATGTTACGGAGAGTGCTTTCTACCAGAGCACCACCAGGTCAGTATCAGGCACATAGACAGAACGGGCAAATAGATTCACAACGGAATTCACATCTCACAGCCTGGCAATTTGAAGCTGTGCTCACCCATTCCGGTAAAGATCTCTAGAAACAGGACATCAGAACTAGGAGACTGGAGGTTGGCTATCGTGTTGCTACTATTTAAGGAAGGCAGTAAAGAAAATCCAGGAAACTTTAGACTGTTGAGCCTGACATCGGTGGGCAAGTTGTTGGAGGGAATCGTAAGGGACAGGATATACATGTATTTGGAAAGGCAAGGACTGATTAGGGATAGTTAACATTGAGTGAGAAATCATGTCTCTCGAACTTGATTGAGATTTTTGAAGAAGTAACATAGAGGATTGATGAGAGCAGAGCGGTCGATGTGATCTATATGGACTTCAGTCAGGCGTTCAACAAGGTTCCCCATGGGAGACTGGTTAGCAAGGTTAGATCTCACGGAATACAGGGAGACCTAGCCAATTGGTACAGAATTGGCTCAAAGGTAGAAGACAGAGGGTGGTGGGGGAGGGTTGGTTTTCAAACTGGAGGCCTGTGACCAGTGGAATGCCACAAGGATCGGTGCTGGGTCCAATACTTTGCATTGTTTACATCAATGATTTGGATGTGAGCATAAGAGGTATCGTTTGTAAGTGTTGAGTTGACAACAAAATTGTAGGTGTAGTTTTCAGTGAAAGAGGTTACATCCAATTACAATGGGATCTTGAACAGATGGGCCAATCGGCTGAGAAATGGCAGGTGAAGATTAATTCAGATAAATGCGAGTGCTGCATTTTGCAAAAGCAAACCTTTGCTGGACTGATACACTTAATGGTAAGGCCTGACGAGTGTTGCTGAACATAGGGAAATTGGAGTGCAGGTACATAGCTCCTTGAACGCAGAGTCACAGATAGGTCGGATAGTGAAGAAGGCTTTGGTATGCTTTCTTTTATTGATCAGAGTATTGAGTACAGGAGTTGGGAGATCATGTTGTGGCTGTACAGGACATTGGTTAGGTCGCTTTTGGAACATTGCGTGCAATTCTGGTGACCTTCCTATCGGAAGGATGTTGTGAAACTTGAAAGGGTTCAGAAAAGATTTACAAGGATGTTGCCAGGATTGGAGGGGTTGAGCTATAGAGAGAGGTTGAACAGGCTGGGGCTGTTTTCACTGGAGTCTCGAGGCTGAGGGGTGACCTTATAGAAGTTTACAAAATTATGAGGGGTGACCTTATAGCGGTTTATAAAATTATGAGGGGCATGGAGAGGGTAAAGAGACAAAGTCTTTACCCTTCAATGTGGCAGTCCAGAACTGGAGGCCATAGGTTTATGGTTAGAGGGGAAAGATATAAAAAAGACTTACGGAGCATTCTTTTTCCCGCGGAGGGTGCTATGTGTATGGAATGAGCTGCCAGAGGAAGTGGTGGAGGCTGATACAAAGGCATCTGGATGGGTGTATGCATAGGAAGGGTTTGCAAGAATATGGGCCAGATGCTGGTAGGTGGGACTAGATTGGGTTGGGATATCTGGTCAGCATGGACGAGTTGGACCGAAGGGTCTGTTTCCATGCTGTACATCTCTGACTCTAAGAGGGGCTGAATGGTCCAATCAAAAATGATCTGTGGTTCAAATCATAACATCCATCAGTTTCCATAATTCATTCTTGGTTCCATCTTGCAGGATCTATGAATCTCGCTCCCTCTACACTCCTACAGGATCCATGTACCTCCCCATGTTTGTACCATCATCCAGTTTCTGCAGCCCTTCCTACCTCTGTAACATGGCCCGGACTCTACAACTCTTCCTTCCTCTGCAATGTTCCCCAGAAGGGCACTGGAGGCCGGTGGCATTTACAGAGTTAGGGAGGTATATAGGGCCTGGAGCATTTTGCAGGCATTAGGAATACAGGGACTTGAGGAGGTTTCACAGTTTATGAGTGTTGTCGGGACTGGAGGAAGTTACAAAGATAGGGATGGTTTCAGGTTGGAGGATTCTGCAGAAAAAACAACTTTACATGGTTAAAGGCAGGATATTTTGCAGTGTGCATTAACAGTGTGTCCCTGAAGTTACTACTCAATTTGAGAGGGTGTTAAGAAGGCGTATGGTGTGTCGGCTTTCATTAGCGGGGGTGTGAGTTTAAGAGATCCAGGGTTTTGCTGCAGCTCTATAGAGTCCCAGTTACACCACACTTGGAATACTGTGAACAGTTCTGTTCACCTCATTAAAGCCTCCACATCCTTCCTATAATGACAGGACAGAGGATACTAAGCAAGATGCTGCCTGGACTGGAGGGCATGTCCATTGAAGGTAGGTTGTGGAAGCTCAGGCTTTTCAGATCGGAGTGAACAAGGAAGAATGGCGACATGATAGATGTGCACAAGGTAATGAGAGGCATCGATCGCGTGGATAACCAGAGACAACTTCCCATGGCAAAATGGCTATCACAAGGGGACATATTTTTAAGGTAATTGGCGAAAGATTTAGCTTAGATATCAAAGGTACGTTATTTACACAGAGTGTGGTGGGTGCATGGAATGGACCGCCAGCCGTGGTAGTAGATTCAGACACATTACGGACATCTAAGCAACTCTTGGATAGGCACAGTGATTATAGCAAAATGTAGGGTACGTAGGTTAGTTTAGTCTTCAGAGTAGGATAAAAGGTCAGCACAATATCAAGGGCGAAAGGCTTGTACTGGGCTGTCCTATTCTATGATCTAAATAGCGAGGGTTATGATGGCAGGAAGAGGTTTCGGGAAGCTGGAGAGGATGGGGTCTGAATGAAGAGACACGAAGAGGAGGCGTTGCTAAGGTTGTATGAGGTAACAGAGACAGAGGGTTGTGGGGACTGGTGGTGGTTTCACAGGGAGGAGCATAGAGCCATAGGAGGTTACAGAAATGTGGAGAGCTGTAGGGCCTACAGGGGTTTCATGGAGCTGGGGAGGTTTGGGGGGATGGATCAGTTTACAAGGATAAGAACATTGGTAGCATGGGGTGTTTTACACAGACAGGAATGTTTCAGGTGAATGAAGCTGAGTACAGAGATAAAATGGGTTGTACAGACCCACAAAGTGACATATGAAGGGTAATCGTGGTTGAAGATGTTTATAGAGACAGGAAGGCTTAGGATCTGCAGGTTATTTAGATAAAGAGGGTGTGGAATCAGACAGATTCTCCAAGTGATAAAGACAGCAATTTTGGTTGGAGACAGTTTCCCAGATTAGGGAGCATTAGTAACCTCCTCCAGTTTGGTCAAACTGGGAAGAGTTGTAGGGGAGGGTGATGTTTACACATGTAAGAGCTGGAGAATATTATGGGAATGAGTAGATATTTGGAGACACTGGAGGAGCTTACATTGACAGGGTGGGTGCTGGCAACGGGAAGATATCACACAGATTGAGGGTCTTGTAGGAACTGGATCGGAAGAGTCACAGGCATTAGAATGACTCTGCAGATTGGGAGTGTTACAGAGACTTAGAGGATTGTGGGGTCTCCATAGATTGATCGTGTCTTTAAGAATAGAAGAGTTTATGTAGATACTGAAATCTTAAACCCAATACATGCAGTCTTCATTTCAAGTCCAGAGCCTTATTATCCCTCAATAGCCAAGGATCCCTAACCCTGCCAGCTTTTCCCTTTACCCCACTGGGGCATACTGGTCCTGGATTCTTGAGATCACATTTTGAAAAGCCTCTCATTTGCCAGTTGTTCCTTCTCCTTCAAACAGACTCACCCAATCCATTCGAATCATAATGTGGAGGTGCCGGTGTCGGACTGGGGGTGTACTAAGTTAAAAATCACCCAACACTCTGTTTCCAGTCCAACTGGTTTATTTGAAAGCACTAGCTTTCAGAGCACTGCTTCTTCATCAGTTGGTTGTGGAGCACAATCCTAAGGTACAGAATTTATTGCAACAGGATGGCAGTGTCATGGAATATAATATCAAAAAAACTTAGTTTAAGCCTTTCATCTGTTACAGTGATCACCAGCGCTTCCAAAGCGTGTTGGATTATAACTGGGCGTTGTGCAATTTTAAATGCACGGCATTGACGCTGGCCAGATCCTGCAGAATGGCCCCAAACCGGGTCCTGTTCCAGTTTTCCTCTTCAATCTGTGGACCTGCTGATCCTTTTCCATAACTATGTTAAAACGAAGACACTTGTGGGCACTGGACCCAAAGTGCTCTCTGAATGACAGTTCAGTCACTTGCCCGACCACGTTTTCTGAGGGGAGGTCCAGTATTGCACCTGCCTGAGTAGAGTAGGGCCCTCTGCATATTGATTTAGGAACCTTCCTTGGACACCTTTGAAAAATTGCTCTCCTTCCAGGTCTTTTATACTCTGGCTGGTCCAGTCAATTCAGGGAATATTAAAATCTCCAGCCTGCACTCCTCTATTATTCTTATAGTTATCTGCAATCTCTCTATACATCTGCTCCTCTGGTATCTGTTGGGTCTACAACAGTCGACAATACAGTCTCAACAAAGACATCACCCCCCCCCCCCCTTTTATCTAACTTCTAATCATGTGACCTCATTTGATGACCACTTAAGAGTATCCTCTCTGAACACTGTGGCTATGTCTTCCCTTATCAAAAGGACAATTTTCCCTCTTCACCCCTCACATACTTGTCCTTCTATCACTCCTGTAGTTTCATTATCCTGGAACACTGAGCTGCCAGTCCTGCTCTTCTCTCAGCCATGTTTCTGATATGGCTATAATATCCCAGTCCTCAGAGCTAATTCATGCTCTGAGCCCATTTGCCTTACCAGTCAGGCCTTGTGAGTTGAAATAAATGTCCTTTAAACCAGAAGTCTTTTCCCTGCCTTGACTGTGTACCTGGATATCCTGAATAGGAAACTTGTTCTATAAGGCTGATGTATTTTCCCCTGACAAGTCGATGGTCCCTCTCTTATTCAGAGTCCCTACGCCCTGCCAAACTAGTTTAAACCCTCCAGGGTAACGGAACAAATCACCCCACAGGGATGCTGGTGCCCCTCTGCTTCAAGTCCAACCTGACATCTCTACACCAGAGGAGGTCCCAATGATCCAAGAACTCACAAGCCTGCCTACTACAGCAGCTCCTCAATCACATATCCGTCTGGCCTATCTTTCTATTTCTATCCTCACTGGCACACGGTATTGGGAGTAATCGGGAAATCCCTCCCCCTGAGGTCTTGCTTTTTAACTTCTTACCAAACAGCGTGGGATTCCTCTGCGTGCTCCGGTTTCCTCCCAAAATCCAAAGATGAACAGGTTAGGTGAATTGCCCACGCAAAATTGCCCATTGTGTCAGGTGCATTAGTCAAGGGTAAATATAGGGGAGCGGAATGCGTCTGGGTGAGTTACTCTTTGGTGTGTTGGTGTGGACTTGTTGGGCCAAAGGGCCTGTTTCTATAATGTAGCAAATCGAATCCATTCAAACTACCTGTGCACATTTCACATGACCCATTCTCTTTGTTTAACTATGGCATGTGTACCAATTGCACAATGACCTCTGGCTGTTCATGCTTCCCCTTCAAAATGTTCTGCAACTGCTCAGAGATATTCTTGACCCTGGTACCGGGAGGGGGCAGACCATCCTGGGGACACTTCTGCAGCTACACAGTCTCCTGCTTGTCTTCCTCACAATGGAGTCACCTATCAGTATCAATAGTATCAGTATCTCCTATCAGTATCATTCGACAGAGACTGTGAGGACCGACCTGCAGTTGGGCCTATATTTGGAAAGTGGGAGTATTTTAAAGTGATACAGTGAGAATTCAGGGCCAGCGTATTCCTGTTGAGTGAATAGTAAAGGCCACATGTCCAGCAAACACTGATTCAGCGATATTGTGAGTTTCATAAAGAAAGTACAATGCAATAAAAACGGGTGAAGCTCTTCAAAATTTCAGTGAGTGAAAGAGGATTGTTGAAAATGAAAGAAATAAAAATAGACAATAGACAAGAAATATATTTAGCAGATATGATTGAGAAAAAGTCACAAGGTATTTTATCAGCGCGTTCGAGTAAGAGGACTAATGAGGAAAGAGTGGGGCCTGTTAGAAACCAAAGGGACAATCTGTGCATGGAGCCAGAGGAAGTAGGTGAGGTCTTCAATTGAATACTTCCCATCTGTATTCACACAGGAGAAAGACATTGTAGCCGGGGATTTAAGTGGGATGGTGAGGTCCCAGAACATGTTAAGATCAATAAGGAGGAGGTATTAAATGTTTTCACAGGCATAAAAGGTGGCGAAATCCCCAGTGCCCAATGAAATGTGTCTCAGGCTTCTGTGGAAGGTGAGGGAGCAGATTGCTGGGGCCCTGGCAGAGAAATGTAATACTTTGCTGGCCACAGGTGAAACTCAAGAAGGGCAGCAGGGATAGGCCAGGGATTTAGAGTGTATAGCCCAACATCAGTGTGAGGGAAATTATTGGAAACAATTGTGAGTGTCAGTTTGAATCAATAATTGGAAAGGTAGGGATCGATTAGGGATACTCAGTACGGATTTGTTGGAGAAGATCCTGTCTGATGAATTCAGCTAATTTTTCTTTGAAATTACAATTAAAAATATTGATGAGGGCAGTGCAGATGATGTGCGTTCCATGGAGTTCATTAAGGTCTTTGACAAGGTCCCACATGGAGGGCTCATCCTGAAGGGAAGAGCCCATGGGATCCAAAGCAAGTTGGCAAATTGGATCCAAAATTGGTGGAGGATTGGTTTTGTGAAAAGCCTTTGCCCAGTGGGTGTACAACAGCGATCTGTGCAGCAACCGTTGCTGTTTATTATGTACATTATTGAGTTGGATGTGAAAGCAGAAGGTATCATTAGTAGGTTTGCAGATGACATGAAAGGTGAGGGTGTTGTCCACAGTGAGGGGGATGGTCTCAGGCTACAGTCTGAAGGTTGAGGCTGGATCAGAATTTCAAGACAGTAATTTCAATTGACAAGGCAGGCAAGAGCACAGCAGGCGATGAGGGAAAACTGATGTATTAAGCTGCATTTACTTTGATATAAAATGTCTGACAGGAAAGGCAGATGAATGCATGGCATGGATAGGAACATGGGACTGGGATATCACAGGAATTACAGAGGTACAGCTGAGGGAAGGATAGGCCAAGCAACTTAATGTTCTGGGGTACAGATGCTATAGGAAGAAGAGAAGGAGAGGCATTTGAGGAGGAGGAGGAAGAGGAGTGGATGTTTTGATCAGTGAAAACATCACTGCAGAATTGAGAGAGGATATTCCTGGCGATCACTCAGTGAAGCTGTAATAGTGCAATTGAGAAATGAGAATGTGTCATCAGTTTGTTATGACTGTACTGCAGGTACTCAGCAGTCAGCAGGAATTTGAGCAACAGATATGTGGGAGATGTCAGATATTTGGTCCACAAGACATGACATAGGTATAGTGTTGGAGGGACAGCACAATACAGAAAGTTCCCAGTCAACATTACAACCCACTTATGGGAAGCCTGCTTTCCCCTCTGTTGTACTGATGCTCGCTAAGACAGTACAGGCCTGGATTGATAACTGTGCCACCCTTGGTGCCGACTTAGTACAACAAAACTTACAGTCAGGGTAGTGACTGAGCCTGGGTATGTCTGTACTGTGCTCCCCCTCCGGCACTATATCCATGTCATGTCTTGTTTTCCGATGTTTGGAGCCCTCTCACTGCCCTGTGCTCTGTGCACTGTGAGTGATCTTACCTCACTGCAGGATTTATTGAAGACTACAGATCTCCCTTCCCTTTGTCTCTCTGGCTGACCGACCATCTTCAATGTGGCGATGGACGATACACCCAGCAGTTGGGAAGTCTATTGAGTCAGGAACTTCCTGAGTACCTACAGGAGATAGAGAGATAGACAGAATGGGAAATTAAACTGATGCAGTCAAGGTTACATGTGGACAATGGCACTGGGTTCCACAGAGATCTGAAAAGTCCCAGTGTCCATCTATGGCTAGTGCTGCTGCGTCTCTCTGGAGTGGAAAATTCCGTTGGCTCAGGATCTGCAGTAGATGCAAAAGTGAGAGGCGCTGACAGAGGCAGCAATTAGACCTGACAGTGAGGGATACCACATGGAGAGAGACTGGGTGATAGCACTAGAGTGCAGGAAGATGGCAGGATCACACAATTGTGTCGGAAGAATGGATTTTGCTTCATGATGCACTGGTATAACTGGTCAGGAATGAGCAACCAGTGAGCAGGCGAAGTGATGGCCTAGTGGTATTATTGCTAGAGCATGTGTCCCAAACCTCAGCTAATGTTCAGGGGAGGCAGGTTTGAATACCACTATATGAAATGGTGGAATTTTAAATGAATATACTTTTTTAAAAATTGGAATTAACAATTCCTAAATAAGTATTGATAAAAATCCAAACACTTGACTTTCAGAGAAAGACAACAGTTCATTCTCATGTGGTCTGCAGGACATACCCACAGCAAAGTGTTTGCCTCTCAATTGCCCTCCGAACTGGGCGAGCCAACTGCTTAGCTCAAGGGCAGCAAGGGATGGGCAATAAAGGCTAGTCAGCCAGAGACACCCACATCCCATACCTGATTTTTAAAAAAATCCATTCAGATTGTTCCACTGGAACCGTGCTGGAACCAGTGTACTGGCCAATCACATCGGTAGGTTTATGGACAGGGTTTTAAACGGACAGAGAGGACGCAGGGACGGGGTTCAGGTGAAAGGAGCTCTCCAAATCCAACGAGAAAAGGTGAAGCATCAGAGCAGCATGGGAATGTGACCACAGACAACAGAAGGAAACAGATGGGACAAAGTTTAACTAAAACTGTACATCAGCAAATCGATTTGTGACAGGAAGTTGTGGGAAAGAGTAAACTATGTTTTATTTTAATGGACAAAGTCTCTGTATCAAGGTAGATGGATTTGTGACACAGAGATAAAAGAGATTTATCACCAGGGAATTATGGTTACAGGGTGAACAATAGGTGGAACATAAATATTCAATGGTTCACAACTCAGGCAAAATGGGTAACACTAACAATAATGGATAACAAAGGCCTGACAAAGAAAGCATTGGGTCTCAGATCATGAAGTAGAGTCAGTCTGAATGTAAATTCTGGCTACGACTTGCCAGGGACACAAGCAGCAGAACAGTTTTAGACCACCGAACTGCAATAAGCAGTTATTCAATGGAATTTTTAATAAAGGCACTGTGAAAATTTTGTGAAGTGTCAATATTTGCATAATCTGGGACAATCACACTGACAAGAGTGATATTGGAAGAGGATTTCGGAGATTTTTTTTCGGTGTTTCTTTGATTAACACATTGTGCAACTGGCCAGAGACATAACTATAGCAGAGCGACAGTTGTGTGATGACACTTCGTGAATGAGTAATGTCACTTGGAGAGATCCTCTGGGAAATTGTGATAAAGTGCAGTTTAAAGAAATATAAAGTTTTTAAGTGAATCACAGAAAGGACAAACGACAACTAGAAACAAAAATAGACAATGACATGAGTTTGAGAGGAGAACTGACCAAGGTAAACAGGCTGAACAGACTGAAACATGTGTCTGTAAATGAACAGTGGAAAACATTTGAAGGAACAGTATAAAACACTCAAACGGTCATTCCACTGAAACAGACCAAACCTCAGCAAGAAATCCCCACCGGTCCCTCACTCAGGACAAAATGGATCATATTAGATTATCAGGCTGAGAAGATCACCACAAAGTACTTAAAATCCTGAAATGAGAGAGTGTTTTAGGAGTAAGTTTTGAAGGGATTGTAAAGGGTCTCATAGCAGAGGGAGGGCTGTGGGAAGGGGAATCATTGTCAGGGTTTAATGACACCATAGGAACAGGGAGAGGTGAAGGTGCTGGAGGTGGTGAGAGGGTTACAGAGAGTGGTCCAGACCTGAATAGTGTTACAAAGCCAGGAAGGATTGCTGCAGCTGTGAGGTGTGTGTCAGAGGTAAGGAGGGACATATGTGTTTTTCTTTATTGTTTCATGGGATGTGGGTGTCACTGCCTGGACCAGCATTCTTTGACCCCATGCTAATTATCCAGAGATTGTTGGGGCCCTGGTGGATATATATAATACTTTGCTGGACACAGGTGAAGTGCTGAATGACTGGAGGGTAGCTAATGTGGTTCCTTTGTTCAAGAAGGGCAGCAGGGATAGGCCAGGTAATTACAGAGTAGATAGTCTGATAGCAGGGGGGAAGGGAAATTATTGGAAACAATTGTGAGGATGAATCAACACTTGCAAAGGTAACGATCAATTCGGTTTAGTCATCACGAATTTGGCAGAGGAAGATACTGTCTGAGGAATTCAGTTCAGTTTTTTTTTAAATGGTGCTTAAGTATATTGATGAAGGCAGTGCAGATGATGTGGTTTACATGGACTTGAATAAGTCCTTAAACAAGATCCAACATGGAAGGCTGGTCCAAAAGGACTGGGTTCCAAGGCAAGTTGGCAAATTGGATGCAAAATTGGTGGATAGCATACTGTCACCAGTGGATGTACCACAGGGAACTGTGCAGGAACCATTGAACATTAATAACTCGGATGTGAAAGCAGAAGGTATCATTAGTCGGTTTGCAGATGACATGAAAGGTGAGGGTGTTGTTCACAGTGAGGAGGATGGTCTCAGTCTGCGGTCCAATGTCGATCGGATGATAATCTAAGCAGAGTTTAGTTCGGATTGAAGTGAGGTAATACACTGTGGGAGGTACGATAAGAGAAGAACAGACATAATAAAAGGTAGGTCCTTGTGGAGTACTGAGGAATACAGGAACCTTGGTGGACAAGTCCATAGATCCCTGAAGGTGTCAGCACAGGGAGACAGGGTGGGAAAGGCACCTCAACTGGGAGGGGGAGAGGGACCCATGTCCTGGTGGAGTGAATTGCGAGAGCTGCTTGAGAGGATATAACCTAGTCTTGCAGGGTGTTAGACCTTAAACAGTCGTAAGGCCAGAAAGAAGATGGAGGCTGGTACACGAGTTAAAGAGAGTGATTTCAAAAGACAATGCAGGCAAGAACATAGCAGGGAATGGGGGGAAACTGGTTATTAAATTACATGTATTTCAATGCAAGGGGCCTGACAGCTAAGGAAGATGAACTCAGGGCATGGACTGGAACATCAGACTGAGAGATTATAGATAATACAGAAACACAGCTGCGGGAGGGGCTGGACTGGCAACTCATTGTTTCAAGGTAGAGGGACTGCAGGAAGCATCGAAGGGGAGGCAAGAGAGGATGTGTGGTGGTGGGTTTTGATTGCATGAATCATCACAGCAGTACTTGGAGAGGATGTTCCTGTGGGATCGCCCAGTGAAGCTATGTTAGTGGAACTGAGAAATGAGAATGGTCATCACTTTGACACAACCGTACTGCTGACACCTAAAATCAGTGGGAGACTGAGGAACAAATATGAGAAACTGAGGAGCTCAAAAATGGTCTGAGGAGAGCCAGGAGGGGGCACGAGAAAGGCTTGGCAGAATGGATTAGGGAGAACGCAAAGGTATTTTTACACTTATGTGAGGAATAAGAGAATGGTCAAAGAAAGAGTAGGGCCGATCAGGAATAGCATAGGGAATTTGTGTGTGGAGTCTGAGGAGGTAGGGGAAGCTCTAAATTAAGTTTTTGTTCTGACTTTAGGAAAGAAACTAACTTTGTAGTGAATGCTGGAATGGATAGAGGTAGAGGAAGCTGATGTGCTGAAAATGTTGTCAAACATTAAGATTAAGAAGTCACCAGGCCAGGACGAGATTTGTCCTCGGCTGCTTTGGGAAACGAGAAATGCAATTGCTTTGCCATTTGCGAAGATCTTTTCATCCTCGCTCTCCACTGGAGTCGTACCTGAGGACTGGAGAGAGGCAAATGTAATTCCTCTCTTAAAGAAAGGAAATAGGGAAATCGCCGGCAATTACAGACCAGTCAGTCTCACGTCTGTCGTCTGCAAGGTGTTAGAAAGGATTCTGAGGGATAGGATTTATGACCATCTGGAAGAGCATGGCTTGATTAAATGCAGTAAACACAGCTTTGAGAGGGGTAGGTCATGCCTCACAAACCTTATCGAGTTTTTTTGAGGACGTGACTAGAAAAGTTGATGAGGGTCGAGCTGTGGATGTGGTGTATATGGACTTCAGTAAGGCATTTGATAAGGTTCCCCATGGTAGGCCCATTCAGAAGGTCAGGAGGAATGGGATACAGGGGAACTTAGCTGTCTGGATACAGAATTGGCTGGCCAACAGAAGACAGCGAGTGATAGTAGAAGGAAAATATTCTGCCTGGAAATGAGTGGGTGTTCTACAGGGCTCTGTCCTTGGGCCTCTACTGTTTGTAATTTTTATTAAAGACTTGGGTGAGGGGATTGAAGGATGGGTCAGCAAGTTTGCAGATGACACAAACGTTGGAGGTGTCGTTGACAGTATAGAGGGCTGTTGTAGGGTGCAGCGGGACATTGACAGGATGCAGAGGTGGGCTGAGAGGTGGCAGATGAAGTTCAAACTGGATAAATGCAAGGTGATGCATTTTGGAAGGTCGAATTTTAAAGCTGAGTACAGGATTAAGGATAGGATTCTTGGCAGTGTCGAGGAACAGAGGGATCTTGGTGTGCAGGTACATAGATCCCTTAAAGTGGCCACCCAAGTAGACAGAGTTGTTAAGAAAGCCTATGGTGTTTTGGCTTTCATTAACAGGGGGATTGAGTGTAAGAGTCGTGAGATCTTGTTGCAGCTCTATAAAACTTTGGTTAGACCGCATTTGGAATATTGTGTCCAGTTCTGGTCGCCCTATTATAGGAAAGATATGGATGCTTTGGAGAGGGTTCAGAGGAGGTTTACCAGGATTCTGCCTGGACTGGAGGGCTTATCTTATGAAGAGAGGTTGACTGAGCTCGGACTTTTATCATTGGAGAAAAGGAGGAGGAGAGGGAACCTAATTGATGTATACAAGATAATGAGAGGCATAGATAGAGTCGATAGCCAGAGACTATACCCCAGGACAGAAATGACTAACACGAGGGGTCATAGTTTTAAGCTGGTTGGAGGAAAGTATAGAGGGGATGTCAGAGGCGGGTTCTTTACACAGAGTTGTGAGAGCATGGAATGCGTTGCCAGCAGCAGTTGTGGAAGCAAGGTCATTGGGGACATTTAAGAGACGACTGGACATGCATATGGTCACAGATATTTGAGGGTGCATACATGAGGATCAGTGGTCGGCACAACATAGTGGCCTGAAGGGCCTGTTCTGTGCTGTTCTATGTTCTATGTTCCAAATATGTCGGGAGATCTCAAATACCAATCATAATAATAGGGCGGTTATGGTAGGGGTTTTGGAGCTTTCAAAACCTAGACTGGGAGAACCAGTGTTCAGTGTTTAAGGGAGGAACTCGGTAATTGTGTTCCAGAATCTCCCAATCAATATGTAAATGGCCTGAAAAGAGAAACGTCAAAACCTGACCTCCCCTTGGGAAATAAGGTAGGGAAAGGGACTGAGGCGTTAGTCGGAAAGCATTTAGCCAAAGTGACCACAGTTCTATTAGTTTGAAAATAGCTAGGGAAAAGTACAGGCCTGGTCCACAAGTTCAAATTATAAAATGGGGCCAGATCAATCTCGATAGTCTTAACCAGGAACTTTCAAAAGGTGATTGGGGAGTCTATTTACAGGGAAAGGGAAGTCTGGCAAGTGAGAATATTTTAAACGGGAGATAAATTGAGCGATCAGCGCCAGCATGTTCCTGTTTGTGTGCAGGTCAATGCTGACAGCATTAGGAAACATTGGCTGTCTACTGAGGGTCTGGTCAAGTGTCAAGGTAAAGGAGGCACATGTCAGGTATAGCAAGCTGGATCAAGGGAATCCATGAGGATCACAGGGGCTGTAGGAACACACTGTGGGTGGAAATCAGGAATGCAGAAAGGGTACATGAAATAGCCTCGGCAGAGGAGGATAAGGAGAATCCAAAAGTGATTGTATAAATATATTGAGTAAAAGAGTAACTCGAGACAAAATAAGGGCCCTTAAAGATCAATGAGGCAAGTGATGCGTGGAACTGTAGGATATTTACTAAGACCCTAAACAACCTTTTCACTCCACAACTTAATGTGGACAAAGACTGGGGAACTCAGGGAACAAAAGTAATACGTTAGACCACAAATGGAGTTCTCTGCAATTCCAGCCTCCCTGCTCTAGGAATGATGTTGTGAAACTGGAAAGTGCTCAGAAAAGATTGACAAGATGTTGCAAGGGTTGTTGCTGAATAAGCTGGGGTGAGTTTCCCTGGAGCATCGGAGACTGAGGGGTGACCTGACAGATGTTTATATAAACATGAGGGGTATGGATAGGGTAAACGTTCAAGGCCTTTTCCCAGGGATTGGGTAGTCCAAACCTACAGGACATAAGTTTAAGTTTAGAAGGGAAAGAGTTAAAAGGGACCGAAGGAACAGTTTTTTTATGCATAAGGCGATGCGTGTATGAAATGAACTGAGAGAGAATGTAACAGATACTGATACTATGACAACATTGAACAGGTATCTGGATGGGAATATGAATTGTAATGGTTTAGTGGTACATGGGCCAAATGCAGGTAAATGAGATGGATTTATTTCGATCTTCTGGTCAGCATGGATGAGTGGGACCGAAGGGTCTATTTCCATGCTGTACATCTCTATGACTTGAAAAGAGGCATGTTATAGAAGAGGTGGTGCTGGAAGCTTTATAACACAAAGGTATGGATAGACCCAGAACCTGATTAACTGTAAGACAGGCGATGCTAGGGAAGAAATTGTGGAGCCCCGAGCAAAGGTATTTGTACAATTGACAGCCATGTGAGATGGGCTGGAAGTTTGGAGGGTGGAATAGTTGACAGTGAAGGAGGTTTTCTAAGATTACAAAGGGATCTTGATGAGTGAATAGGCTGAAAAACTGTAGAAGGAATTCAATTTGAATAAATGCAACCTAATAAATTTGGTACAACAAACAAGGGTAGAGCTTATACAATTAATGTTAGGGCCTCGGTTAGTGTTTCAGAGCAGAGCGAATTCTGGGTACATAATTCTTGAAGCTTGCATCACAGGATGGATAAGGCAGTGCTTGGCATGATTGACTATTGCTCAGTCCATTGAGTGTAGGATTTGGGACGTCATGTTGAGATTGTACCGATATTGGTGAGGCCTCTTCTGCAACACTCTGCTGCAAGGGGTTCAGAAGAGATATACCAGAATGTTGCTGGAAGGCTTGAGTTCTGAAACATGGCAGGATATGCTGAGTCGTTTTTCACAGGAGCCTGGAGATTGAGAGGTGACCTTACAGAAGTTTATAAGATAATGAGAGATACAGATAGAGTTAACGGTAGCTGCAATTTCCCCAGGATGGGGGAGTATCAAGAGAAGGGGCCACATTTTTAAGGTTAGAGGAGAGAGATCTTCAAAAGAATGACATGAGGGTCAAATTATTACACAGAGGGCGGTTTGAGCGTGGAATGATGTTTTTGAGGAAGTGGTGGATGTGGGTACAATAACAACGTTTTTCAGACATTTTGATAAGTACGTGAATATGAAATCATTGGAGGGATATGGGCCAGCACCAGGCAGCTGGGATGGATTTAGTTTGAGATTATGTTTTCTACCAACTGTAAGGTCTGTTTCCATGCTGTACAACAATGACAAGAATATAGTTTTGGTCCATTTTTTTGAGAAACGCTATGATGGAATGCTAGGGAACTAAAGACCAATTAGCTAGATGTCAGTGATGGGTTGGTTGTGGAAGTGATTCTGCCAGGCAGGAGTTACATGCATTTGCAAAGGCCAGGATTGATAAAAGCTAGTCAGCACAAAGTCAGGTCTCTTTAACTTGATTGCTTTTGTTGAAATGGTGACCATACATTGTCTACACCAACGTCAGCAGGACCTTTGACAGGGTTTAGCATGATATACTGGTTCAGAAGGTTAGATCACATGGAATCAGGGCGAGCTAGCCAACTGGATACAAAATTGGCTTGATAGTAGGAGACAGAGGGTGGTGGAAGGGGGTTGTTGTTCAGACTGGAGGCCTGTGACCAGCGGAGTGCTATAAGGATCGGGGCTGGGTCCACTGATATGTATCATCTACATAAACGATTTGACTGAGAATATAAGAGTCATTGTTAGTAAGTTTGCAGATGATCAAATTAATAGCGTCGTGTGCAGTGAATATGGTTATCAAAGGGGCTCTTGAACAACGGGGCCAGTGGATCAAGGAATGAAAGATACAGTTGACGTATGGTGTTGGGTTTTGTTGAGACAAACCAGGGAGGACTAACACAGTTAGTGGTTTGGCCCTGGACAGTGTTGTCGAACAGAGAGAGACCAAGGGGTGCAGTTACATTGTTCCTTGAAAGTGACATTGCAATTGGACAGGGTGGGGAAAGCAGTATTTCTCGCACTTTCCTTCATTGTCCAGAGCTTTGAGGTGAAATGGAGACATTTGTAACATTGTCCTAAATATTTGCCTTAGGCAGAGGAGGCTACGGATTGACCTTATAAAGGTTTATAAAACCATGCGGGGCCTCAGTAAGGTGAAAAGCCAAGGGTAGGTGAGTCCAAAACTAGACGGTATAAACAGGAGGTGAGAGAGCAAGGATTTAAAGAGGGAGCTGAGGGGCAACATTATCCACAGTGGGTGGTACATGGACGGAACAGACTGCCAGGGTCACATGGAGAAACGTGTACAATTACAACATGGAAAAGACATTTGGGGAGATACATGGAGAGGAGAAGGTTTGAAGAGATAAGGGCCAAACGCAGGCAAGTGCGACACGTTTAGTATAAGAATCATGGTCAGTATTGATGAGTTGGAGTGAAGGTTCTGTTTCCGTGCTACATGACTCTGTATCCAGTTAAAGAAGAGGAGGCTAATGAGATAAGACATGTTGTAGACATTGAGGCAAGTTACAGCGATAGGAATGGTAGGCTGGAATGCAGTACCTTTTGAAATTAGTGAAGTGACTATAAGGAAGGGAGGAGGTTACAAAGATAGCAACTGTTATAGGATTTAAAAAATTATTGAAGACATTGGTAACCAAGATATGACATAGAATCAGTGTTGCAGTGTGGTTAGTCTTAGTACAACAGACCTTACACTATGGGTAGGGATTGAGCCTGGGGTGTGTCTGTATTGTGCTCCCTCTCCAGCACTGTATCTATGTCATGTCCTGTTAGCTGATGTTTGGAGCCCTCTCATTGCTCTCTGCTCTGTGCACTGTGAGTAATCTTACCTCACTCCAGGATTTATTGAAGGCTCCAGATCCCCCTGCTCCTTGTCTCTCTGGCTGACCAACCATGTTCAATGAGGTGGTGGACGAGACACCCAGCAGTTGGGAAGTCTATTGAGTCAGGACCATCCCGAGTACATGTAGGAGACAGAGAGATGGACAGAATGTTAAATTAGACTGATCCTGTGAGGGTTACACATAGAAAATGGCACTGTGTCCCACAGGGATCTGGAAAATCTCAGTTTCCATCCCTGGCCTGTACTGCTGCGTCTCACTGGAGTGGAGAATTCTGTTGGCTCAGGATCTGGAGATTCTGAGTGAGAGACAATGACAGAGGCAGCAATTACACCCACACATGAAGGGATACCACATGGAGAGAGACTGAGTGATATCACCATAGTTCAGGAAGGTATCAAGATCAAACAATTGTGTCAGAAGAACGGGTTTAGCTTCACGATGCCCTGTCAGTGTTCAGGGATGGGCAACCATTGAGGAGGTGAGGTGATGGCCGAGTGGTATTACTACAGTACGTATCCAAAAACTCAACCAATGAGAAAGGTTTGAATCCCACCATTAGAAATGGTGGAATTTGAAATCAATAAGTTTAAAAATAGTAATTAACGATCCACATGTAAGTATGAGACCATTGCTGATGTACAAAAAACCCATACACTTGTCCTTCAGAGATGGACATCTGCCCATCCTAACATGGTCTGCACTACATTCCCGAAGAAGGGCTTATGCCCGAAACGTCGATTCTCTTGTTCCTTGGATGCTGCCTGACCTGCTGAGTTTTTCCAGCAACACATTTTCAGCTCTGCACTACATAACCACAGCAAAGTGTTTGCCTCTCAATTACTCTCTGAAATGGCTGAGCAAGTTACTCAGCTCAATGGCAGCTAGTGCTGGACAAGAAAGGCTGGTCAGCCAGAGACACCCACATCCCATTACCTGATTTTTTAAAAAATAATCCATTAGGATGGACCCACTGGAACCGTGCTGGGAGCAGTGTCCTGGCCAATCATGTCGGTAGGTTTATGGACAGGGCTTTAAACTGACAGAGAGGATGGAGGGACAGGGTTCAGGTGAAAGAACATTCCAAATCCAAAGAGAAAAGCTGACGCGTCGGAACAGCATGGGAATTTGGCTGAAGACAAGCAGAAAGGAACCGAAAGGGACAGAGTTTAACTTAACCTGTACATCAGCGAATAGGTATGTGACAGGACATGTGGGAAAGAGTAAATTATATCTTTTTTTTCGCATGGACAAGGTCTCTGCAATAAGGTAGATGGATTTGTGACACAGAGATAAAAGAAATTTAGACACCAGGGAGACATGGTTACAGGGCGAACAAAAGGTGAACATAAGTATTCAATAGCTCACAACCTTGCAGAAACTCAGGCAAAATGCGCAATGAGAACTATAATGGATAACAAAGGCATTACAGAGAAAGCATTTGGTCTCAGATCATGACGTAGAGTCAGTCTGAATGTAAATTCTGGCTACTACTTGCCAAGGACAGAAACAGCAGAACAGTTTTAGCCACCGAATAGCATTTCATTGTTCATCACTGCATTAAACAGGAATTAATTGGAATTTTTTAACAAAGGTATTGTGATAATTTTGGGAAACTTCAATATTCGCATAATCTGGGAAAATCACACTGGCAACAGTGATAGTGGAAGGGTAGTACAGATAAAAAATTTTTCAGTGTTTCTTTGAATAATACATTGTGCAACTAGCTAGGGACATAACTATGTCAGATCGATGGTTGTGTGATAAAACTTAGTGAATGAGTAATGCCACCTGGAGAGATCCTTCGGGAAATTGTGATAAAGTGCAGTTTAAAGAAATATAAAGTTTTAGAGTGAATCACAGAAAGGACAAGTTACAACGAAAAACAAAAATAGCCAATTGCGTACATTTGACAGGAGAAGTGACCAAGGTAAATAGGCTAAACAGACTGGAACATGTATCTGTAAATGAACAGTGGAAAACATTTGAAGGAACAGTGTAAATCACTCAAAAAAGTACTTTCCATCGAAACAGACAAAACCTCAACAAGAAACTCACTCCTGTCCCTCACTCAGGACAAAATGAATCATATTAGATTATGAGGCAAACAAGATCAGCAAAACGCGCTTAAAATCCAGAAGTGAGAGCGTGCTTTAAGAGTAAGTTTTAAAGGGATTGCAAAGGATCTGCGAGCAGGAAGAGGGCAGGTGGAATGGGAATCATTGTCAGGGTTTAATGACGTGACAGGAACAGGGAGAGGTGAAGGTGCTGGAGGTGGTGAGAGTGTTACAGAGAGTGGCCAGGACCTGAACGGTGTTACAAAGCCAGTACGGATTGCTGCAGCTGGAGGGGTTTGCAGAGATAGGGAGGGACATTGGAGGGAGAGGATCAACCAGCTGCTCATCCAAAACCACCAGGTCAGTGGCCACAGGATTTTTCATACACACTATTGACCATCCTCAGGCCATAGGATTACTCACACACAGTATTGACCATCCTCAGCCCACAGGAGCATTCACATAAAGTATTTACGAATTACAGGCCAGAGGATAATTCACACACTGTATTGACCATCCTCAGGCCACAGGATTATTCACACACAGTTTTCAGCATTCACAGCGCACAGGATTATTCATACTCTATTAACCATGCACAGGCCACAGTATAATTAACAAATAGAAATGACCATGCAGAGACCACAGATTATTAACACACAGCATTGCCCATCCACAGGCCACATTATTACTCATACACAGTACTGACGATTCACAGGCCACAGGCTTATGACCACACAGCATTGCCCATCCACAGGCCACATTATTACTCATACACTGTACTGACGATTGACAGGCCACAAGTTTATTAACACACAGTATTGACTATTCTCAGGCTGCAGGATTATTCACACACTGTATTGCCCATTCATAGGTCTCAGGATTATTAACACACAGTATTGAACAACCTCAGGCAACAGGATTATTCACACACAGTATTGAATATCCTCAAGGCACAGGATGATTCCCACACAGTATTGACTATTTTCAGACCACAGGCTTATGACCACACAGCATTGACCATCATCAGGCCACCGGATTAGTCACACACATTATTGAACATCCTCAAGCAACAGGATTATCCACACACAGTATTGACCATCCTCGGGTTACAGGATTTCTCACAAACTGTACTGACCAGCCTATGGTCACAGGATTTTTGAACACACTGTCTTGAACATTTACAGGTCACAGGATTACCCACACACAGTATTGACTACCCTCAGGCCACAGGATTATTCACACAAAGTATTGACCATTCACAGGACGCAGTATTATTAGCAAACAGTATTGACTATGCACAGGCCACAGATTATTAACACACAGTAGTGACGATTCAATGGCCACAGCCTTATTCCCGCAGAGAATTGACTATCCTCTGGCCACTGGACTATTCCCACACAGTATTGACTACACTCAGGCCACATGTTTATTCACGCTGAGCATTGAGCAGTCACAGCGCACAGAATTATTCACACTCAGTATTGACCATCCTCAGGCAAAGGTTTATTCCCACACAGTATTGATGATTCACAGGCTACAGGATTACTCATACACATCATTCACCATCATCAGTCCGGACGATTATTCACATACAATATTGACCATCCTCAGGCCACAGGATTATTCACATACAGTATTGACCATTCACAGCCCACAGGATTATTCACACAAACATTGACCATTTACAGGTAACATGATTATTCTCACACAGGATTGAACAACCTCAGGCAATAGGATTAATCACACATCGTATTGATCATTCTTAGGCCACAGGATTACTCACATACAGTTTTGATCATCCTCAGGCCAAGGGTTATTCACACACTGTACTAATGATTCACACGCCAGAGGATACGTCACACACAGTATTGACCAACTTCCGGCCACAGGAATATTCGCAAACAATATTCAACATTCTTAGGACACAGGATTAATCACACACAGTATTGATCATCCTCCAGCCAGAGGATTAATGAACACATGGTTTTGACCACTTACAGCTCACAGGATTATTCACAGACAGTATTGCCCATGCACAGGCCACAGTATTATTCACACACATTATTGAGCATTCATAGTACACAGGGTTATTCACACACAGTATTGAGCATTCACCGTGCACAGGATTATTCAACACTTTGTGTAGTCCATCCACAGGCAATACTATTATTAACAGACCACAGTATTAATGCTTCACAGGCCACAGGATTGTTCACACGCAGTTTTGACCACCCTCAGGCCACAGGATTGTTCACACACAGTATTGACCATCCTCAGGCCAAAGTTTATTCACACACAGTATTGACGATTTACAGGCCAGAGGTTTATTCACACATGGTATTGACTATTTACTGTCTAAGGATAATTCACACACAGCATTGACCGTCACAGGCCACAGGTTTATTCACACACAATATTGAACACCCTCAGGGCACAGGATTATTCACGGTATTGACCATCATCAGACCTCAAGATTATTCACACACTGTATTAACCAGCCTCCGGCCACAAGATTATTCACAACAGTATTGACCATCCACATGCCACAGATTATTAACACACAGTATTAACCATTCACAGGCCACAGCCTTATTCACACACAGTATGGACTATCTTTAGGCCACTGGATTATTCCCACACTTTATTGACTACTCTCAGGCGACAGGTTTATTCATACAGAGTATTGAGCTGTCACAGTGCATAGGATTATTCACACACAGTATTGACCATCCTCAGGCCACAGTATTAGTAACAAACAGAAATGACCATCCACAGGCCACAGGATTTTTCACCCGCAGTATTGAACAACCACAGGCAACAGGATTAATCACATCGTTTTGACCATCTTCAGGCTAAGAGTTATTCACACACAGTATTGATGATTCACAGGCCAGAGGATTATTCACACACAGTATTGACCATTTATTGTCCAAGGATAATTCACACACAATATTGACCATTCACAGGCCACAGGATTATTCGCACACAGTATTGACCAGTCTACGGCCACAGGATTTTTGAACCCACTGCCTTGAACATTTACAGGTCTCAGTTTTATTCATACACAGGTTTGACCATTCTCAGGCCACAGGATTGTTCACACAGTGTATTGATCACCCTCAGGCTGCAGGATTATTCACAGACAATACTCACTACCTTCAGGTCACAGGATTGTTCACACACAGTATTGACCTTCCCCAGGCCAAAGCATTATTCACACACAGAACTGAACATCCTCAGGCCACAGGACTATTCCCACAGAGTTCTGGCCATCCTCAGGTCACAGGATTGTTCACAAATAATATTGACCACCCACACGCCGCAGGATTATTCACATACAGTATTCACCATTCACAGTCCACAACATCATTCACACACAGCATAGACTGTTAACAGACCACAGGATTATTCACACAGAGCATTGAACAACTCCAGTCAACAGGATTAATCGCACTTAGTTTTGACCATTCTCAGGCCACAGGATTGTTCACACACAGTATTGGTCATCCTCAGGCTAAGGGTTATTCACACACAGTATTGACCATTCCCGGGCCAGAGGATTATTCACACAGGGTATTGACCATTCACTGTCTAAGGATAATTCACACACAGCATTGACTGTCACAGGCCACAGGTTTATTCACACACAATATTGAATATCCTTCTGGCACAGGATTATTCACGGTATTAACCAGCCTCCGGCCACAAGATTATTCACAACAGAATTGACCATGCACAGGCCACAGATTATTAACACACAGTTTTGACCATTCACAGACCACAGCCTTATTCAGACACAGTATTGACTACTCTCAGGCCACAGGTTTAGTCACACACAATATTGACGATTCGCAGGACTATTCGCACATGGTAACGACCATTCACTATCCAAAGGATTATTCACACACAGTATTGACCATCCGCAAACTACAGGATTACTCACACACAGTATTGACCAGCCTACAGCCACTGGATTTTTGAACCAACTGCCTTGACAGTTTACAGGCTACAGGAATATTCATACATGAAACGAACCATTAACTGTCTAAAAGATTATTCACACACTGTATTGACCATTCCCAAGCCACAGGATTAATGAACACACTGTCCTGACCAACGTCAGGCCACTGAATTATTCACACATGGTATTGATAACCCTCAAGCCATGGGTTATTTAAACACAGAATTGACGATTCTCAGGCCAGTGGATAATTCACACAGAGTATTGACCATTTTCAAGTCACAGGATTGTTCACACACAGTATTGACTAACCTCAGGTCATAGAATTATTCACACACAGTATTGACTACCCTTAGGTCACAGGTTTATTCACACATGGAACTGATCATTCACTGTCCAAAGGATTATTCACACATGGTATTGACCATCATCAAGCCACAGGATTATTCACGCACAGTATTGACCACACTCAGGCCAAGGGTTATTCATACACAGTATTGATAATCCTCAGGCCACAGGATTATTCACAGATGGAACTCAGAATTCACTGTCCAAAGGATTATTCACACACTGTATTGAACAACCTCAGGACACAAGAATATTCACAAACAGTATTAAACAAACATTCTCAGGCCACATGATTATTTACACACAGAATTGTTCACCCTCAGGCCAAGGGTTATTCACACACAGTATTGAAGATTGACAGGCCACAGGTATAATGACACACATTATTGACCATCCTCAGGCAACAGGATTATTCTCACACAGTACTGACCATCCTGACGCAACACAATTATTCACACATGGTATTGATCATCCTCAAGCCACAGGGTTATTTTCACATGGTATTGACAATCATCGGGCCACAGGATTAATCACACATGGTATTGACCATTCACTGTGCAAAGGATTATTCTCACACAGTATTGACCATCCTCAGGCAACAGGAGCAGTTCACAGAGTATTCATCAACTCAGGCAACAGGAGCAGTTCATGCACAGTATTGACCATCCTTAGGCTGCAGGATTATTCACACACAGCGTTGACCATTCACAGCATTATTCGCACATAGTATTGAACAGGCTCAGGCAACAGGATTAATCACACATGGAACTGAACATTCACTGTCCAAAGGATTATTCACACACTGTATTGACCAACCTCAGGCCACAGGAGTATTCATAAACAGTATTGAGCATTCATAGTTTCCAGGATTATTTAAACACAGTATTGACAATTCAAAGTCCACAGGATTATTCACACAACTATTCTCCATCCTCAAACTGCAGGAGTATACACACACAGTATTCTACATCCTCAGGCCACAGGATTATTCACACACAGTACTCTACATTGTCAGGCCTCAGGATTACTCACACACTGTATTGACCAGCCTACAGCCACAGAATTTTTGAACCCTTTGCCTGATCAGTTTACAGGTCTCAGGATTATTCACACAAGGTATTGACCATCCTCAGGCCACAGTATTATTCAAGCACAGTCCTGATCATCCACAGGCCAAGGGTTATTCACACACAGTATTGACCATCCCCAGGCCACAGTATTATTCAAGTACAGTACTGACCATCCACAGGCCAAGGGTTACTCACACACAGTATTGACCATCCTCAGGCCGAGGAATTATTCACACACTGTATTGACAATCGTCAAGCAATAGGATTATTCACACAGAGTATTGACCAACCTCAGGCCACAGGATTATGCACAAATGATATTAAACATTCTCAGGCCACAGGATTATTCACACACAGAATTGATCACCCTCAGGCCATGGGTTATTCACACACATTATTGAAGATTCACAGGCCAAAGGATTGGTGACACATGTTATTGACCATCCACAAGCAAAAGGATTATTCACACACAGTATTGACCATCCTCAGGCCACAGGATCATTCACAAACGATTTTGGCCATCCGCAAACCACAGGATTATTGTCAGATGGTATTGACAATCATCAGGCCACATGTTTATTCAAATAGTGTATTGACCATCCTCAGGCCACAAGATTATTCACACATGGTATTGACCATTCACTATCCAAAGGATTATTCTCACAAAAGTATCGACCATCCTCAGGCAACAGAAGCAGTGCACACAGTATTGATCAACTCAGGCCACATGATTATTCACACACAGCATTGACCATTCACAACCCACAGCATTTTTCACACACAATATTGAACAACCTCAGGCAACAAGATTAATCACACATGGAACTGACCATTCACTGTCCAAAGGATTATTCACACACTGTATTGACCATCCTCATGCAACAGAACAATTCACGCAAAATAATGACCATCCTCAGGCCACAGGATTAATCACACACAGTATTGACCAACCTGAGGCCACAGGATTATTCACACACAGTATTGACCAACCTGAGGCCACAGGATTATTCACACACTGTATTGATCATCCTCAAGTCACAAGATTATTCACACACAGTATTGACCATCGTACGGTAACAGGATTAATGAAAACACTGTCCTGACGATCCTTATGTCACAGGATTGTTCACACATAGTAGTGAGGATCCTCAGGGCACAGGATTATTCACACAGTATTGACGATTCACAATCCAGAGCAGTATTCACACACAGTATTGATGATTCACAGGCCAAGAGTTATTCACACACAGTATTGACGATACATAGGCCAGAGGATTATGCACACGAGGCATTGACCATTCACTGTCCAAAGCATTATTCACACACAGTATTGACCATGCTCAAGCCACACGATGGTTCACACACAGTATTCACCATCCTCAGGCAACAGGATTATTCACACACAGTATTGACCATCCTCAGGCCACAGGAATATTCACACACGCTATTTACTATTATCAGGCCACAGGATTATTCCTACACGGTATTGTCCACCCTCAAGTCACAGGATTTTCTGCACACAGTATTGATGATCCTCAGGCCACAGGATTATTTTCGCACGGTTTTAACCATCATCAGGCCACAGGATTAATCACATGCTGCATTGACCATTCTCACACTACAGAATTATTCTGACACAGTATTGACCATCCTCAGTTAACAGGAATATTCACACACTGTATTGACCATCCTCCTGCCACCGGATTTGTCACACACAGTATTGACCATCCTCACACAACAGGATGAATCACACATGGTATTGATCATCCTCAGGCCACAGGATTATTCACACGCAGCTCTGACCCCCCTTAGGCCACACGATTAATAAACACACTGTCTTGATCATTTACAGATCACAGATGCATTCACACAAAGTTTTGACCACCCTCAGGCCGCAGGATTATGCGCAGATAGCACTCACTACCCTCAGGCCACAGGATTGTTCACACACAGTAATGATCATCCTTAGTCCAAGGGTTACTCAAACACAGTATTCAGTGCACAGGATAGGTCACATACTGTATTGACCAACCTTAGGCCACAAGATTATTCCCACACAGTAGTGACCACTCTCAGGCCAACAGGACTATTCCCATACATTATTGACCATTCTAAATCCACAGGATTACTCACACATAGTATGGAGCGTCGTCAGGCAACAGGATTATTCACACAAAATATTGACAATCCTCAGGCCACTAGATTATTCACACACTGTATTGAACATTCTCAGTTCACAGGATTATTCATACACAGTATTGACTAGTACATGGCCACAGGATTAATGAATACCCGGTCTTCAATTTGCAGGTCACAGGATTTTTCCCACATAGTATTGACAATTCTCAGACCACATCATTATTCACACACAGTATTGACCACCATTAGGCCACAGGATTAATGAACACTGTTTTGACCATTTACAGGTCACAGGATTATTCCCACACAGTATTCACCATCCTCAAGTCACGGGATTGTTCACACACAATATTGACAATCCTCAGGCCACAGGATTATTCACACATTGTATTGATCATCCTCAGACCACAGGATTATTTATACACAGTATTGACAGTACACAGGCTGCAGGGTTACTCTCACACAGTATTCACAATTCACAGGCCACAGGATTACTCAGACACTGTATTGAAAATCCTCAAGCCACTGGATTATCCACACACAGTCCTGACCATCCTCAGGACACACTAGTATTCACACACAATATTCAATATTCCCAGCCCACAGCATTATTCACACACAGTATTGATTGGAACACGGCCACAGGATTAATGAACACACTGTCTTGATGATTTACAGGTCACAGAAACATTCGCACCCAGTATTGACCATCCTCAGGCCACAGGATTATTCTCACACAGTATGGCTGTCCTCAGGCAACATAATTTTTCACACAATGTATGGAACATTCTCAGGCCACAAGATTATTCACTCGCTGTATTGAAAATTCTCGGGCAACAGGATATTTATCACACACAGTATTGACTATCCTTCGGCCCAAATGTTATTCCCACACAGTATTGACCATTCTCAGGTCACAGGATTATTCGCACACACTATTGACCACCATACGGCCACAGGATTAATGAACTCACTGTCTTGACCATTTACACGTCACAGGATTATTTCCACGCAGTATTGACGAGTCTCAGGCCACAGCAATATTCACACACAGTATCAACCATTCACTGGGCACAAGATTATTCACACACAGCATTGACTAACACACGGCCACAGGATTAATGAACACTCGGTCTTCAATATTTGCAGGTCACAGGATTGTTCCAACATAGAATTGACAATCCTCAGGCCACATCATTATTCACACACAGTATTGACCAGCCGATGGCCACAGGATTAATGAACACACTGTCCTGATCATTTACAGGCCACAGGATTATTCCCACACAGTATTGACCATCCTCAAGGAACAGGAATTTTTACACAAAGTATTGACCATCCTCAGGCCATGGATTATTCACACACAGTATTGACAATCCTCAAGCCACAGGATTTTTCCTACACAGTATTGACCATCCGCAGGCCACAGGATTATTTGCAAACAATATTGACATTGCACAGGACACAGATTATTAACACATAGTATTGACCATCCACAGCCCACAGGATTATTGTCACACAGTATTGCCCATCCTTAGGCAAAGGGCTATTGACACACAGTATTGACAATTCACAGGCCACAGGATTATTCACACAGTGTATTGACCACTCACAGTCCAAGAGGATTATTCACACACAGAATTGACTATTCTTAGGCCAGGGCTATTCATACACAGTATTTACGATTCACGGGCCATAGGATTATTCACAGACGTTATTGACTGCCCTCAGTCCACAGGATTATTCACACATAGTATTGAACATTCACAGTGCACAGGATTATTCACATTCAGTATTGACCATCCTCGAGTAGCAAAACTATTCACACACATTATTGTCCAGCCTCATTCCACAGATTAATTACACACTGTATTGACAGCACAGAGGCCACAGGAGTATTCACACACTGTATTGACCATTCTCAGCCCACAGGATTATTCACACACAGTATTGACGACCATAAGGACACAGGATTAATAAACACAGTGAGTTGACCATTCAGTACAAACAGTATTGAACATGCACAGGCCACAGTTTATTATCACCCAGTATTGACCATCCACAGGCCACAGTTTTATTAACAAACAGTACTGAACATGAACAGGCCACAGATTATTGATTCACAGTATTGACCATCCACATCACAAAGGATTACTATCACACAGCATTGACCATCCACATCACAAAGGATTATTATCACACAGCATTGACCATACACAGGCCACAGGATTATTATCACACAGCATTGACCATACACAGGCCACACAATTATTATCACACAGCATTGACCATCCACAGGCCACATGATTATTATCACACAGCATTGACCATCCACAGGCCACAGGATTATTATCACACAGCATTGACCATACACAGGCCACACGATTATTATCACACAGCATTGACCATCCACAGGCCACATGATTATTATCACACAGCATTGACCATCCACAGGCCACAGGATTATTATCATACAGCATTGACCATCCACAGGCCACATGATTATTATCACACAGCATTGACCATCCACAGGCCACAGGATTATTATCACACAGCATTGACCATCTACAGGCCACAGGATTATTATCACACAGCATTGACCATCTACAGGCCACAGGATTATTATCACACAGCATTGACCATCCACAGGCCACAGGATTATTATCACAGCATTGACCATCAACAGGCCACAGGATTATTATCACAGCATTGACCATCCACAGGCCACAGGATTATTATCACACAGCATTGACCATCTACAGGCCACAGGATTATTATCACATAGCATTGACCATCAACAGGCCACAGGATTATTATCACACAGCATTGATCATCCACATCACAAAGGATTACTATCACACAGCATTGACCATCAACAGGCCACAGGATTATTATCGCACAGCATTGACCATCCACAGGCCACAGGATTATTATCACACAGCATTGATCATCCACAGGCCACAGGATTACTATCACACAGCATTGATCATCCACAGGCCACAGGATTATTATCACACAGCATTGACCATCCACAGGCCACATTATTATTCACTCGCAGTATTGACCATCCTTAGGCAAATGGTTATACACACACAGTACTGGTGATTCACAGCCCATAGCATTATTCACACACAGTACTGACTGCCCTCAGGCCACATTATTATTCACACACAGTATTGACCATCCTCCGTCCGCAGGATTACTCACACACAGTATTGACCATCCTCCGTCCGCAGGATTACTCACACACAGTATTGATCATCCTCAAATCAACGGTTATTCACACACAGTATTGATCATCCTCAGGCAACAGGATTATTCATAAACGGTATTGAACGGCCTCAGGCAACACGATTGTTCACACACAGTATTGACCATCCTCAGGACAACGGTTATTCACACATAGTATTGACCATCCACAGCCCACAGGATTATTATCACACAGTATTGACTATCCTTAGGCCAAGGGTTATTTACATACAGTATTTCCGATTCACGGGCCATAGGATTATGCGCACACAGTATTGACTGCCCTCAGTCCAGAGGATTATTCACACACAGTATTGAGCATTCACAGTACACAGGATTATTCACACACTGTATTCACAAATCTCAGGCCACAGGTTAATTCAAACACAGTATTGACAATCCTCCGTCCACAGGATTACTCACACATAGTATTGGCCATCCTCGGATAACAAAATTATTCACACACATTATTGACCAGCCTCAGGCCACAGGATTATTTACACACTGTATTCATATTACAGAGGCCACAGGAGTATTCACACACAGTATTGACCATTCTCAGCCCACAGGATTATTCACACACATTATTGACGAACATATGGCCACAGGATTAATAAACACACTGCTTTGACCATTTACAGCTCACAGGATTATTCACACACATTATTGACGATTCTCAGGCCATTGGATTATTCACACATAGTATTGACCAGCATAAGGCTACAGGATTATCCCCACGCAGTATTGACCATTCTCAGACCACAGAATTATTCACACACAGCATTGACCATCCTCAGGTCACACAAGTACTCACACGCAATATTCAACCTTCTCAGCCCACAGGATTATTCCTACACAGTATTGCCCATCCTGAGGCAAAGGGATATTCACACACAGTATTGACAATTCACAGGCCACAGGATTATTCACACACAGTATTGACTATCCTCAGGCCACAGGGTTATTCACACACAGTATTTATGATTCACGGGCCATAGGATTATTCACACACAGTATTGACAGCCCTCAGTCCACAGAATTATTCTCACACAGTATCGTCCATCCTCAGGTCACAGGAGTATTCATACACAGTATTGACCATTCTCAGCCCACAGGATTATTCACACACAGTATTGACGAACATACGACCACAGGATTAATAAACACACTGCTTTGACCATTTACAGCTCACAGGATTATTCACACTCAGTATTGACCATTCACAGGCCAGAGGATTGTTCACATGTAGTATTGATCATACTCAGGCCAAGGATTAGTCTCACACAGTATTGACCATTCACAGGCCACAGGACTATTCCCACACAGTATTGGGCATTCTCAGGCCAGAATATTATTTACATACAGTATTGACCATCCTGAGACCACAGAATTATTCACACACAGTATTGTCCGTCCTCAGGTCACACGAGTATTCACACACAATATTCAACAGTCTCAACCCACAGGATTATTCCCACAGAGTATTGACGATTCTCACGCCACAGGATTATTCACACACAGTATTTACCATCCTCACACCATGCGAGTATTCACACACAATATACAACATTCTGAGACCACAGGATTATTCACTCACAATACGGCCTAGCCTCAGACCATAGGATTATTCACACACAGTATTGACAAGCATAAGGCTACAGGATTAATGGACACATTGTCTTGACCATTTACAGGTGGCAGAATTATTTCCATACAGTATTGACCATCCGCAGGCAAAAGAATTATTCCCACAAAGAATTGACAATCCTCATGCCACGGGATTTTTCACACACAATATTGAACATCCTCAGGGCACAGGGTTATTCGCATACAGTATTGAACATCCTCAGGACACAGGTTTATTCCCACACAGTATTCCCACTCTGGGAATGTCTCACACAGACTCTGGGACACTGAGATTCTCACACACAGACACACACACACACACTCTGGGACACACACACACACTCACTCTGGGACACTGAGATTCTCACACACAGACTCATACACACACTCTGGGACTCACACACACACACACACACTTTGGGACACTGTGATTGTCACACACTCTGGAACTCTCTCTCTCTCACACACACACACACTGGGACACTGATTCTCACACACTCTGGGACTAACACACATACTCTGGGACACTGATTCTCACACACTCTGGGACTCACACACACTAGGACACTGATTCTCACATACTCTGGGACACTGATTCTCACACACAACACACTCTGGGACACTGATTCTCACACATACTCTGGGACTGTCATTCTCACACTCTCTGGGATTCCCTCTCTCTCACACACTCTGGTATCCCTTCATTGACACACATGCTGGGACTCTCTCTCTCTCTCTCTCTCACACACACGCACACACGCTGGGACTCACACACACACACGCACACACTGTGACTCTCATTCTCACACACGTGCGGGGACAATGAATCTCTCACACACACACTCTGGGACACTGTGATTTTACAAATACTCTGGGACTCTCATTCTCACACACTCTGGGATTCCCTCTCTCTCTCACACACACACACACACTGGGATTCCCTCTCTCTCTCACACACACACGCTGGGACTCTCATTCTCTCACACATGCTGGGACACTGATTCGCACACACTCTCTGGGACTCTCTCTTTCTCTCTCTCTCTCTCTCACACACACACACACACACACACACACACACTCTCTGGGGCACAGATTCTCACACTGACTCTGGGACACTGAGATTCACGTGCACACACACTCTGGGACTCACACACACTCTGGGACACTGTGATTCTCTTACACACACTGGAATTCTCTCGCACACTCTGGCACACTCAGGTAATCCCACTTATATTCGGGGATTCCATTACACACCATGGGACTCTGGGTCTCTAGCACTCACTCTGGAACTCTCTCTCTCACTCACTGTGGGATTCCGTTACACACTCTGGGATTCCCTCTCACACTCTCTGGATTCACTCACACTTTGGGACTTTCTTGGATTCTGTGACACACTCTAGGAATCCCTAACACACTCTGGAACATGCTGGGATGCTCTCACACACTCTGGGATTCCCTCTCACACACTCTGGGACTCTCTGGGATTCTCTTATACAATCTGGGAGACTGGGACTATCTCATACTGACTCTGTAACCCTCTCCCACACACTATGGCACACTTCCACTCACTAGGATTCTCTCGCACACTCTGGCACACTCAGGGAATCTCTCTTACATTTGGGGATTCCTTTACACACCATGGGACTCTGGGACTTTCTCACTCACTTGTGGGATTTCGTTCCACACTCTGGGATACTCTGGGTTCTCTCGGACTCTCTGGGATTCTCCCACACACTCTAGGAATCCCTAACACACTCTGGGATTCTCGCACACACTCTGGGACATTCACACACTCTGGGAAACTGTGGTATTCTCTCACACACTCTAGACATCCCTAACACACTCAGGGACACGCTGGGATTCCCTAACGCAATCTGGGATACTAGGACTCTCACCCACACACCCTGGGATTCCCTTACACATTCCCTCTCTCACGCATACTCTGGGATTCCCTCTCTCACACACATGCTAGGATTCCCTCTCTCACACACACTCTGGGATTCCATCTCTATCAAACACACTCTGGGATTCCCTCTCTCTCTCACACACACACACACACACTGGGACTCTCTCTCTCGCACACACACACGCTGGGACAATCATTCTCTCACACATGCTGGGACACTGATTCGCACTCTCTCTCTCTCTCTCTCACACACACACACACACACACACACACACACACACACACACACTTTGGGACACTGTGATTGTCACACACTCTGGGACTCTCTCTCTCTCACACACACACACTCTGGGACACTGATTCTCACACACTCTGGGACTAACACACATACTCTGGGACACTGATTCTCACACACTGTGTTACTCACACACACTAGGACACTGATTCTCACACACTCTGGGACACTGATTCTCACACACAACACACTCTGGGACACTGATTCTCACACATACTCTGGGACTCTCATTCTCACACTCTCTGGGATTCCCTCTCTCTCACACACTCTGGTATCCCTTCATTGACACACATGCTGGGACTCTCTCCCTCTCTCTCTCACACACACACGCACACACGCTGGGACTCACACACACACACACACTGTGACTCTCATTCTCACACACACGCTGGGACAATGATTCTCTCACACACGCACTCTGGGACACTGTGATTTTACAAATACTCTGGGACACTGATTCTCACACACACTCTGGGACTCTCATTCTCACACACTCTGGGATTCCCTCTCTCTCTCACACACACACACACACACACTGGGACTCTCTCTCTCGCACACACACACGCTGGGACTCTCATTCGCTCACACATGCTGGGACACTGATTCGCGCACACTCTCTGGGACTCTCTCTCTCTCTCACACACACACACACACTTTGGGACACTGTGATTGTCACACACACTGGGACTCTCTCTCTCTCACACACACACACACACACACAATCTGGGACACTGATTCTCACACACTCTGGGACTCTCTCACACACACACACACTGGGACACTGATTCTCACACACTCTGGGACTAACACACATACTCTGGGACACTGATTCTCACACACTGTGTTACTCACACACACTAGGACACTGATTCTCACACACTCTGGGACACTGATTCTCACACACAACACACTCTGGGACAATGATTCTCACACATACACTGGGACTCTCATTCTCACACTCTCTGGAATTCCCTCTCTCACACATTCTGGGGTTCCCTCTCTCTCTCACACACACACACACACTGGGACTCTCTCTCTCACACACACACACACACGCTGGGACTCTCATTCTCTCACACATGCTGGGACACTGATTCGTACACACTCTCTGGGACTCTCTCTCTCTGTCTCTCTCTCTTTCTCTCTCTGTCTCTCTCTCTCTCTCTCTCTGTCTCTCTCTCTCTCCGTCTCTCACACACACACACACTTTGGGACACTGTGATTGTCACACAATCTGGGACTCTCTCTCTCTCACACACACACACACACTGGGACACTGATTCTCACACACTCTGGGACTAACACACATACTCTGGGACACTGATTCTCACATACTCTAGGACTCACACACACTAGGACACTGATTCTCACACACTCTGGGACACTGATTCTCACACACAACACACTCTGGGACACTGATTCTCACACATACTCTGGGACTCTCATTCTCACACTCTCTGGAATTCCCTCTCTCACACACACTCTGGGACTCATTCTCACACACTCTGGGATTCCCTCTCTCTCACACACACACAAAAGCTGGGACTCTCATTCTCTCACACATGCTGGGACACTGATTCGCACACACTCTCTGGGACACTCTCTCTCTCTCTCTCTCTCTCTCTCTCACACACACACACACACACACACACACACACACACACACACACTTTGGGACACTGTGATTGTCACACACTCTGGGACTCTCTCTTTCTCTCTCACACACACACACACACACACACTCTGGGACACTGATTCTCACACAATCTGGGACTCTCTCACACACACACACACTGGGACACTGATTCTCACACACTCTGGGACTAACACACATACTCTGGGACACTGATTCTCACACACTGTGTTACTCACACACACTAGGACACTGATTCTCACACACTCTGGGACACTGATTCTCACACATACTCTGGGACTCTCATTTTCACACTCTGGGATTCTCTCTCTCACACATTCTGGGGTTCCCTCTCTCTCTCACACACACAGACTGGGACTCGCTCTCTCTCACACACACACACGCTGGGACTCTCATTCTCTCACACATGCTGGGACACTGATTCGCACACACACTCTGGGACTCTCTCTGTCTCTCTCTCACACACACACACACACACACACACACACTGGGACACTGATTCTCACACACTCTGGGACTAACACACATACTCTGGGACACTGATTCTCACACACTCTGGGACTCACACACACTAGGACACTGATTCTCACACACTCTGGTACACTGATTCTCACACACAACACACTCTGGGACACTGATTCTCACACATACTCTGGGACTCTCATTCTCACACTCTCTGGGATTCCCTCTCTCACACACACTCTGGTATCCCTTCATTGATACACATGCTGGGACTCTCTCCCTCTCTCACTCACTTACACACACACACACACGCTGGGACTCACACACACACAGACAGTGACTCTCATTCTCACACACACGCTGGGACAATGATTCTCTCACACACACATTCTGGGACACTGTGATTTCACAAATATTCTGGGACACTGATTCTCACACACACTCTGGGACTCTCATTCTCACACACTCTGGGATTCCCTCTCTCACACAGTCTGGGGTTCCCTCTCTCTCACACACTCTGGGACTCTCTCTGTCTCTCACACACACACACACACTGGGACTCTCTCACACACACACACACGCTGGGACTCTCATTCTCTCACACATGCTGGGACACTGATTCGTACACACTCTCTGGGACTCTCTCTCTCTCTCTCTCTCTCTCACACACACACACTCTCTGGGACACAGATTCTCACACTGACTCTGGGACACTGAGATTCACGTGCACACACACTCTGGGACTCACATACACTCTGGGACACTGTGATTCTCTTACACACACTGGAATTCTCTCGCACACTCTGGCACACTCAGGTAATCCCACTTATATTCGGGGATTCCCTTACACACCATGGGACTCTGGGACTTTCTCACTCACTTGTGGGATTTCGTTCCACACTCTGGGATACTCTGGGTTCTCTCTCACACTCTGGGATTCTCTCACACACTCTGGGACTCTCTGGGATTCTCCCACACACTCTAGGAATCCCTAACACACTCTGGGAGTCTCGCACACACTCTGGGACACTCACACACTCTGGGAAACTGTATCAAACACATTCTGGGACTCCCTTTCTCACACATACTCTGGGATTCTCACACACACACTCTGGGACTATCTGGGATTCCCTCTCTCACACACACTCTGGGATACTGTCTCTCACCATCACTCTGGGATTCTCTCTCACACACACATTCTGGGACTCTCTGGGATCCCCTCTCTCTCACACTCTGCGGCTCTCTCACACACAGTCTGGGACACTCACAGACACACTTTGGGACACTGATTCTCTTACACACACTGGAATTCTCTCGCACACTCTGGCACACTCAGGGAATCTCTCTTACATTTGGGATTCCCTTACACACCATAGGCTTCTGGGACTCTCTCACTTACTTTGGGACTCTCTCTTACTCACTGTGGGATTCCCTTACATGCTCTGGGATATTCTCTCACACTCTGAGAGTCTCTCACACACTCTAGGAATCCCTAACACACTCGGGGACACACTGGGATTCCCTTACACTCTCTGGGATTCCCTCTCTCACACACACTCTGGGATGACCTCTCTCACACACACTCTGGGAAACTCACACAGAAACTCTGGGATTCTAACTTTCGCTCACACTCTGGGATGCCTTCTCTCACACACACACTGGGATTCCCACTCTCACAAACACTCTGGGACTCTCTGAGATTCCATCTCTCTCAGATACTCTGGGATTCCCTCTCTCACACAAACTCTGCGAAACACACACACACTCTGGGATTCTCTCACACACACACACACTCTGGGATTCCATCTCTCATACACACTCTGGGATTCCCTCTCTCACACACGCCCTGGGATTCCCCCTCTCACACACACCCTGGGATTCTTTCTCTCACACACACCCTGGGATTCCCTCTCTCTCACACACCCTGGGATTCTCTCTCTCACACACACTCTGGGATTCCCTCTCTCACACACACACACTCTGGGATTCCCTCTCTCACACACACACACTCTGGGATTCCCTCTCTCTCTCTCTCTCACACACACACACACACACACTGGGATTCCCTCTCTCACACACACACTCTGGGATTCCCTCTCTCACATTCTGGGACTCTCTGGGATTCCCTTACACAATCTGGGACGCTAGGACCCTCACCCACACACTCTGTGATTCCCTTACACACACTCTGGGACTCCCTCACACAACCTGGGACTCCCTCGCACAACCTGGGACACTGGGACCCACTCCCACTCACTCTGGGACCCTCTCCCACAAACTCTGGCACACTGATTCTGTTACACTCACTGGGATTCTCTCGCACACACTGGAACACTCAGGGATCTCTCTTACATTCAGGGATTCCCTTACACACCATGGGTTTCTTGGACTCTCTTACTCACTCTGGACTCTCTCTTACTCACTGTGGGATTCCGTTACACACGGTGGGACTCTCTGGGATTCTCTCACACACTCTAGGAATCCCTAACACACTCAGGGATTCTGTCATACACTCAAGGACTTGCTGGGATTCCCTTACATAATCTGGGACACTAGGACCCTCGCCCACACACCCTGGGTTTCTCTCACACATTCTGGGAATTCCATCAAACACTCTGGGATTCCCCCTCTCACACACACTCTGGGATTCCCTCTCTCACACACACTCAGGGACCCTCTGAGATTCCATCTCTCTCAGATACTCAGGGATTCCCTCTCTCACTCATACTCTGGGATTCCATCCCTCACACACACTCGGGGACTCTCTGGGATTCCCTCTCTCTCACATACTCTGGGATTGGCTCTCTCTCACGCACTCTAGGATTCCCTCTCACACGCACACTCTGGGACTCTCTGGGATTCCCTCTCTCACACACACGCTGGGATTCGTACTCTCACTCACACACACTGGGATTCACTCTCTCACACACACACTCTGGAATTCCCTTTTTCACACACGCACACTCTGGAATTCCCTCTCTCACACACACACTCTGGGATTCCCTCTTTCAACACTCACTCTGGCACCCCCTCTCACATACACACTCTGGGAAACTCGCACGCAAACTTTGGGATTCTTTCATTCATACTCTGGGATTCCCTCTCTCACACACACTCTGGGATTCCGACTCTCACACACACACTCTGGGGTTCCCTCTCTCACACACACTCTGGGATTCCCTCTCTCACACACTTTGGGATTCTCTCACACACACACTCTGGGAACTCTGGGATTCCTTCTCTCCCACACACTCGGTGATTCCCACACTCAAACGCACTCTGCGATTCCCTCTCTCACACACACTCTGGGAAACTCACTCACACACTTTGGGATTCTCTCACACACTCTCTGGGATTCCCTCTCTCACACACAATCTGGGACTCCCTTGGATTCCCTCTGACACACAAACACACTCCTGGAATCTCTGGGATGCCCTCTTTCCCACACACTCTGGGAAACTCACGCACACACACTCTGGGATCCTCTCACACACACTCCGGGATTGTCACTCTCTCACGCACTCTAGGATTCCCTCTCTCACGCACTCGAAGATTCCCTCTCTATCACACTCTCACTGGGATTCCCTCTCTATCACACACACTCTGGCAATCCCTCTCTATCACACACTATGGGATGCCCTCTCTCACACACACTCTGGGACTCTCTGGGATTCCCTCTCTCACACACACTCTGGGAAAAAAACACATTCACTCTGGGATTCTCTCACACTCACGCACGGACTCTCTGGGATGCCCTCTCTCTCACACACACACTCTGGGTTCACTGGGATTCCCACTCTGACACAGATTCTGAGATTCCCTCTCATACACACACACCCTGGGACTCCCTCTCTCACACACACCCTGGGACTCCCTCTCTCACACACACCCTGGGACTCCCTCTCTCACACACACCCTGGGACTCCCTCTCTCACACACACCCTGGGACTCCCTCTCTCACACACACCCTGGGACTCCCTCTCTCACACACACCCGGGACTCCCTCTCTCACACACACCCTGGGACTCCCTCTCTCACACACACCCTGGGACTCCCTCTCTCACACACACCCTGGGACTCCCTCTCTCACACACACCCTGGGACTCCATCTCTCACACACACCCTGGGACTCCATCTCTCACACACACCCTGGGACTCCATCTCTCACACACACCCTGGGACTCCATCTCTCACACACACCCTGGGACTCCATCTCTCACACACACCCTGGGATTCCATCTCTCACACACACCCTGGGACTCCATCTCTCACACACACCCTGGGACTCCATCTCTCACACACACCCTGGGACTCCATCTCTCACACACACCCTGGGACTCCATCTCTCACACACTCCCTGGGACTCCATCTCTCACACACTCCCTGGGACTCCATCTCTCACACACTCCCTGGGACTCCATCTCTCACACACTCCCTGGGACTCCATCTCTCACACACTCCCTGGGACTCCATCTCTCACACACTCCCTGGGACTCCATCTCTCTCACACACCCTGGGACTCCATCTCTCACACACACCCTGGGACTCCCTCTCTAATAAACGCTCTGTGAAACTCGCACACAAACTCAGGGATTCCGACACTCACACACAGTCTGGGATTCGCTCACACACACACACACTCCTGAATTCTCTGGGATGCCCTCTCTCACACACACCCTGGGATTCCCTCTCACACACACACCCTGGGATTCCCTCTCTCACACACACCCTGGGACTCGCTGGGATTCCCTCTCGCATAAACGCTCTGTGAAACTCGCGCACACACTCTGGGATTCCGACACTCACAGAGTCTGGGATTCGCTCACACACACACTCTGGGAATGTCTGGGATTCCCTCTCTCTCTCACACTCTGGAATTATCTCTCACACACTCTGGGACTCTCTGGGCTTCCCTCTCTCACACACTCTCTGGGATTCCCTCTCTCAACACTCACTCTGGGAAACTCGCACACACACCTTGGGATTCTCTCATTCATACTCTGGGATTGTCTCTCTCATACACACTCTGGGATTCCGTCTCTCTCACACACTGAGGGATTCCCTCTCTCACACACACTCCTGGGAAACTCGCACACACACTGGAAAACTCGCACACACACTGGAATTCCCACTCTCTCACACAATCTGGGACTCTCTCGGATTCTCTCTCTCTCACACACACACTCTGGGATTCCCTCTCAAACACACACTCTGAGATTCACACACACACACACACACACACACACACACACTCTCTGGGATTCCCTCTCTCTCACACCCATACTCTGGGATTCTCTCACACACACTCTGGGACTCTCTGGGATTCCCAGTCTGACACACGCTCTGGGATTGCCTCTCTCAACACTCACTCTGGCATTCCCACTGACATACACACTCTGGGAAACTCGCATGCATACTTTGGGATTCTCTCATTCATACTCTGGGATTCCGACTCTCAAAGATAATCTGGCATTCCCTCTCTTACACACACTCTGGGATTCCGTCTCTCACACACACCCTGGGACTCCATCTCTCACAAACACTCTGTGAAACTCGCACACACACACTGGGATTCCGACTCTCACACAGAGTCTGGGATTCTCTCACACACACACTCTGGGACTATCTGGGATTCCTTTTCTCTCACACACTCTGGGATTCCCACTCTCACACTCATGCCAGGATTTTCTCACACACAATCTGGGACTCTACGGGATTCTCTCACACACAATCTGGGACACTCTGGGATTCCCCCTCTCACACACACTCTCACACACAATCTGGGACTCTCTGGGATTCCCCCTCTCACACACACTCTGGGATTCCCTCTCTCACACACACTCTGGGATTCCCTCTCTCTCACACACGCTGGGATTCCCTCTCATTCGCACACTCTGGGATTTCCTCTCTCACACACTCTGGGTTTCTCTCAGAAACACTCTGGGACTCTCAGGGATGACCTATCTCACACATACTCTAGGACTCCCTCTCTCACACACACTCTGGGATTCCCTCTCTCACAAAGACTCTGGGAAACTCGCAAACACACTCTGGGATTTCATCTCTCACTCTCACTCTGGGATTCCCTCTCTCTCACACACTCTGGGATTCCCTCTCTCACACACACTCTGGGATTCCATCTCTCACACACACTCTGGGATTCCATCTCTCACACACACTCTGGACTCTCAGGGATGCCCTCTCACACACACACTCTGGGATTGGCTCTCTCAAACACACTCACTGCGATTCCCTCTCTCACACACACTCTGGGACTCTCTGGGATTCCCTCTCTCACACACTCTCTGGGATTCTCTCAGACACACACTCACTGGGACACTCTGGGATTCCTTCTCTCCCCCACACTCGGGCACACCCTCTCTCAAACACATTCTGGGATTCCCTCTCTCTCACACACTCTGGGAAATACACACACACACACAGGGATTCTCTCACACACACTCTGGGACTCTCACGGATGCCCTCTCTCATGCACACTCTGGGATTCCCTCTCTCACACTCACTCTGGGATTCCCTCTCTCACACACACCCTGGGATGGGCTCTCTCACACACACTCTGGAATTCCATCTCTCTCACACACTCTGGGATTCCCTCTCTCACACACTCTCTGGGATTCCCTCTCTCACACACTCTCTGGGATTGGCTCTCTCACACACTTTGGGATTCCCTCTCACTCGCACACTCTGGGATTCCCTCTCTCACACACTTTGGGATTGTCTCAGACACACACTCTGGGTTTCTCTCACATACACTCGGGGACTCTCAGGGATGACCTCTCTCCAAACACTGTGGGATTGCCTCTCTCTCACGCACTCTAGGATTCCATCTCTCACAAAGACTCTGGGAAACTCGCAAACACACTCTGGAATTCCATCTCTCTCACACACTCCGGGATTCCATCTCTCACAAACACTCTGGGATTCCATCTCTCACACACACTCTGGGATTCTCTCACAAACATTCTGGGACTCTCAGGGATGCCCTCTCACACACACACTCTGGGATTGTCTCTCTCTCACGCACTCTAGGATTCCTTCTCTCTCTCACACACACACACACACACTCTGGGACGATATGGGATTCCCTCTCACACACACACTCTGGGATTCCGTCTCTCACACACTCACTGGGATTCTCTCAGACAAACACTCTCTGGGACACTCTGGGATTCCCTCTACCCCCCACACTCTGGGATACTCTGGGATTCTCTCTCTCACACACACACACTCTGGGATTCCCTCTCTCACACACTCACTGGGATTCTCTCAGACACACACTCTCTGGGACACTCTGGGATTCCCTCTACCCCCCACACTCTGGGATACTCTGGGATTCCCTCTCACACACACACTCTGGGATTCTCTCTCTCACACATACACATACACACACACGCACACTCTGGGATCCTCTGGGATGCCCTCTCACAGACACACCCTGGCACTCCCTCTCTCACAAACACTCAGTGAAACTCGCACACACACTCTGGGATTCCCTCTCTCACACTCACTCTGGAATTCCCTCTCACATAAACACTCTGGGAAACTCGCACACACACTTTGGGATTCTCTCACACACTCTCTGGGATTCCCACTCTTACTCACTCTCTGGGATTCCCTCGCTCACACACCATCTGGGACTCCCTCGGATTCCCTCTCACACACAAACACACTCCTGGATTCTCTGGGATGCCCTCTTTCCCACACACTCTGGGAAACTCACACACACACACTCTGGGATCCTCACACAAATAGTCTGGGATTGGCACCCTCTCACGCACTCTAGGATTCCCTCTCTCACACACTCTCTGGCATTCCCTCTATATCACACACTCTCTGGCATTCCCTCTCTATCACACACTCTCTGGCATTCCGTCTCTATCACACACTATGGGATGTCCTCTCTCTCACACACTCTGGGATTGGCTATCTCTCATGCACTCTGGGAAACAAACACATTCACTCTGGGATTCACTCACACTCACGCACGGACTCTCTGGGATGACCTCTCTCTCACACACACACTCTGGGTCTCACTGGGATTCCCACTCTCACACACACTCTGGGATTCTCTCACACACTCTGGGACTCAGTGAGATGCCCTCTCACACACACACTCTCTGGGATTCCCTCTCTCACACACACACTGGGATTCCCTCTCTCACACACACCCTGGGATTCCCTCTCACACACACACCCTGGGATTCCCTCTCACACACACACCCTGGGATTCCCTCTCTCAACCACACCCTGGGATTCCTTCTCTCACCCACACCCTGGGACTCTCTGGGATTCCCTCTCTCACACGCAGGGACTCGCTGGAATTCCCTCTCTCATGCACAATCTGGGATTCCCTCACTCAGAAACCCTCTGGGATTCCCACTCTCACACACACTCTGGGATACTCTCTCTCACCATCACTCTGGGATTTTCTCTCTCACACACACTCTGGGACTCTCTGGGATCCCCTCTCTCTCTCACACTCTGGGACTCTCACGCACAGTCTGGAACACTCACAGACACACTCTGGGACACTGTGATACTCTTACACACACTGGAATTCTCTCGCACACTCTGGCATACTCAGAGAATCTCTCTTACATTTGGGATTCCCTTACACACCATAGGCTTCTGGGACTCTCTCACTTACTTTGGGACTCTCTCTTACTCACTGTGGGATTCCCTTACACGCTCTGGGACTCTCTGGGATTCTCTCACACACTCTAGAAATCCCTAAGACACTCGGGGACACACTGGGATTTCCTTACACACTCTGAGGTTCTCTTACACACTCTGCGATTCCCACTCTCACACAATCTGGGATTTCCACTCTGACACACACTCTGGGATTCCCTCTCTCACACACAATCTCAGATTCTCTCTCTCACAAACACACTGGGAAACTCACACACACACTCTGGGATTCTAACTTTCTCTCACACTTTGGGATTCCCACTCTCACACACACTCTGGGATTCTAACTTTCTCTCACACTTTGGGATTCCCACTCTCACACACACTCTGGGATTCTCTCTCTCACAAACACTCTGGGTTTCTCTCACACACTCTGGGAATTCCCTCAAAAACTCTGGGACTTCCACTCTTAGAACATAGAACATAGAACATAGAACAATACAGCACAGAACAGGCCCTTCGGCCCACGATGTTGTGCCGAACTTCTATCCTAGATTAAGCACCCATCCATGTACCTATCCAAATGCTGCTTAAAGGTCGCCAATGAGTCTGACTCTACCACTCCCACGGGCAGTGCATTCCATGCCCCCACCACTCTCTGGGTAAAGAACCCACCCCTGACATCTCCCCTATACCTTCCACCCTTCACCTTAAATTTATGTCCCCTTGTAACACTCTGTTGTACCCGGGGAAAAAGTTTCTGACTGTTTACTCTATCTATTCCTCTGATCTTCTTATAAACCTCTATCAAGTCACCCCTCATCCTTCGCCGTTCCAACGAGAAAAGGCCGAGAACTCTCAACCTATCCTCGTACGACCTACTCTCCATTCCAGGCAACATCCTGGTAAATCTTCTCTGCACCCTCTCCAAAGCTTCCACATCTTTCCTAAAGTGAGGCGACCAGAACTGCACACAGTACTCCAAATGTGGCCTAACCAAAGTACTGTACAGCTTCAACATCACTTCACGACTCTTGAATTCAATTCGTCTGCTCACAGACACACTCTGGGACACTGTGATTCTCTTACACACACTGGAATTCTCTCGCACACTCTGGCACACTCAGGGAATCCCTCTGACATTTGGGATTCCCTTACACACCTTGGGCTTCTGGGACTCTCTCACTTACTTTGGGACTCTCTCTTACTCACTGTGGGATTCCCTTACACGCTCCTGGATTCTCTCTCACACTCTGGGACTCTCTGGGATTCTCTCACACACTCTCGGAATCCCTAACACACTCGGGGAAACACTGGGATTTCCTTACACACTCTGAGGTTCTCTTATACACTCTGGGATTCCCGCTCTCACACAATCTGGGATTTCCACTCTGACACACTCTGGGATTCCATCTCTCACACACAATCTCAGATTCTCTCTCTCACAAACACACTGGGAAACTCACACACACACTCTGGGATTCTAACTTTCTCTCACACTTTGGGATTCCCACTCTCACACACACTCTGGGTTTCTCTCACACACTCTAGGAATTCCCTCAAAAACTCTGGGACTCCCTATCTCACACACACTCGGGGACTCTCTGGGATTCCCTCTCTCTCACACACATACTCTGGGACTCTCTGGGATTCCCAGTCTGACACACGCTCTGGGATTGCCTCTCTCAACACTCACTCTGGCATTCCCACTGACATACACACTCTGGGAAACTCGCATGCATACTTTGGGATTGTCTCATTCATACTCTGGGATTGCGACTCTCAAACATAATCTGGCATTCCCTCTCTTACACACACTCTGGGATTCCCTCTCTCACACACACCCTGGGACTCCATCTCTCACAAACACTGTGTGAAACTCGCACACACACTCTGGGATTCCCTCTCTCACAAAGACTCAAGGAAACGCGCAAACACACTCTGGGATTCCATCTCTCACACTCACTCAGGGATTCCCTCTCTCACACACACTCTCACTCACAATCTGGGACTCTCTGGGATTCCCTCTCACGCACACACTCTGGGATTTCCTCTTACGCACACACTCTGGGATTCCCTCTCACTCGCACACAATGGGATTCCCTCTCTCACACACACACGCTCTGGGATTCCCTCTCTCACACACACTCTGGGATTCCCTCTCTCACACACACTCTCGGATGCCCGCTCACGCACAAACTCTGGAATTCCCTCACTCATACCCACACTCTGGGATTCCCTCACTCACACACACTCTGCGATGCCTTCTCACTCGCACACTCTGGGACTCTCTGGGATTCCCTCTCACTCGCACACTCTGGGATTCCCTCTCAATCGCACACTCTGGGACACCCTCTCACTCGCACTCTGGGATTCCCTCTCACTCGCACACTCTGGGATTCCCTCTCACTCGCACACTCTGGGATGCCCTCTCTCACACACTCTGGGTTTCACTCAGAAACACTCTGGGACTCTCTGGGATTCCCTCTCTCACAAAGACTCTGGGAATCTCGCAAACACACTCTGGGATTCCATCTCTCACTCTCACTCTGGGATTCCCTCTCTCACACACACTCTCACACACAATCTGGGACTCTCTGGGATTCCATCTCTCTCACACACTCTGGGATTCCCTCTCTCACACACACTCTCACACACAATCTGGGACTCTCTGGGATTCCATCTCTCTCACACACTCTCACACACAATCTGGGACTCTCTGGGATTCCATCTCTCTCACACACTCTGGGATTCCATCTCTCACACACACTCTGGGATTCCCTCTCTCACACGCACACTCGGGGATTCTCTCACACACACACTCTGGAACACTCTGGGATTCCTTCTCTCCCCCACACTCGGGGACACCCTCTCTCAAACACACTCTGGGATTCCCTCTCTCTCACAAACTCTGGGAAACACACACATACACACTGGGATTCTCTCTCACACAGTATGGTACTCTCAGGGATGCCCTCTCTCACGCACACTCTGGGATTGGCTCTATCTCACGCACTCTCCGGCATTCACTCTCTATCACATACTATGGGATTCCCTCTCTTACCCACTCTGGGATTCTCTCACACACACTCTGGGAATCCCACTCTCACGCACACTCTGGGATTCCCTCCCTCACAATCACTCCGGGATTCACTATCAAACACAGTCTGGGATTCTCACAAACACACACAATCTGGGATTCCCTCACAAACACACACTCTGCGATTCCCACTCTGGGACTCTCTGGGATTCTCTCTCACACACACTCTGGGAATCTCTGGGATGCCCTCTCTCAGACACACCCTAGCACTCCCTCTCTCACAAACACTCAGTGAATCTCACACACACTCTCTGGAATTTCCTCTCTCACACACACTCTGGGATTCCCCCTTTCAACACTCACTCTTGCATCCCCTCTCACATACACACTCTGGGAATCTCGCACGCAAACTTTGGGATTCTCTAATTCATACTCTGGGATTCCCTCTCGCTCACACACTCTGGGATTCCTTCTCTCCCACACACTCGGGGATTCCCTCACTCAAACGCACTATGGGATTCCCTCTCTATAACACACTCTCTGGCATTCCCTCTCTAACACACACTCTCTGGCATTTCATCTCTCTCACACACTCTCTGGCATTCCCTCTCTTTCACACACTCTCCGGCATTCCGTCTCTATCACACACTATGGGATGCCCTCTCTCACGCACACTCTGGGATTGGCTCTCTCTCACGCACTCTCGGATTCCCTCTCTCACACACACTCTGGGAAACAAACACATTCACTCTGGGATTCTCTCACACTCACGCACGGACTCTCTGGAATGCCCTCTCTCTCACACACATACTCTGGGTCTCACTGGGATTGCCACTCTCACACACACTCTGGGACTCTCTGGGATTCACACTCTCACACACACACTGGGGGATTACCTATCTCCCACACACACTCGGGGATTCTCTCAGACACACACTCTGGGACACTCTGGGATTCCATCTCTCCCCCACACTCGGGGACAGCCTCTCTCAAACACACACTGGGATTCCCTCTCTCTCACAAACTCTGGGAAACACACACACACACACTCTGAGATTCTCTCACACACACGATGGTACTCTCAGGGATGCCCTCTCTCACAGACACTCTGGGATTGGTTCTCTCTCACGCACTCTGGGATTCCCTCTCTCACACACTCTCTGGGATTCCCTCTCTATCACACACTATGGGATTCTCTCACACACACTCTGGGAATCCCACTCTCACGCACACTCTGGGATTCCCTCTCTCACACACACTGCGATTCCCGCCCTCACACACTCTCCGGGATTCACTATCAAACACAGTCTGGGATTCTCACAAACACACACAATCTGGGATTCCCTCACAAACACACACTCTGCGATTCCTACTCTGGAACTGTCTGGGATTCCCTCTATCCCAGACACTCTGGGATACTCTGGGATTCACTCACACACACACACTGGGATTCTCTCTGTCACACACACACACACACTGGGAGTCTCTGGGATGCCCTCTCACAGACACACCCTGGCACTCCCTCTCTCACAAACACTCAGTAAAACTCGAACACACACTCTGGAATTCCCTCTCTCTCACACACTCTGGGATTCCTTCTCACCCACACACTCGGGGATTCCCTCACTCAAACGCACTCTGGGATTCCCTCTCTATCACACACTCTCTAGCATTCCCTCTCTATCACACACTATGGGATGCCCTCTCTCACACACACTCTGGGATTGGCTCTCTCTCACACACTCTGGGATTCTCTGGGATTCCCTCTCTCACACACACTCTGGGAAACAAACACTTTCACTCTGGGATTCTGTCACACTCACGCACAGACTCTCTGGGATGTCCTCTCTCTCACACACACACTCTGGGTCTCACTGTGTTTCCCACTCTCACACGCATTCTGGGATTCCCTCTCACACACACACACTCCGGGATTCACTCACACACACTCTGGGACTCTGTGAGATGCCCTCTCGCACACACACCCTGGGATTCCCTCTCTCACACACACCCTGGGATTCCCTCTCTCACACACACCCTGGGACTCCATCTCTCACACACACCCTGGGACTCCATCTCTCACACACACCCTGGGACTCCATCTCTCACACACACCCTGGGACTCCATCTCTCACACACACCCTGGGACTCCATCTCTCACACACACCCTGGGACTCCATCTCTCACACACACCCTGGGACTCCATCTCTCACACACACCCTGAGACTCCCTCTCTCATAAACGCTCTGTGAAACTCACACACACACTCTGGGATTCCGACACTCACAGAGTCTGGGATTCGCTCACACACACACTCTGGGAGTCTCGGGGATTCCCTCTCTCTCTCACAGTCTGAAATTATCTCTCACACACTCTGGGTTTCTCTGGGAACCCCCCTCTCACACACACTCTGGGATTCCCTCTCTCACACACAGGGACTCGCTGGAATTCCCTCTCTCACGCACAATCTGGGATTCCCTCTCTCAGACACCCTCTGGGATACTCTCTCTCAGCATCACTCTGGGATTCTCTCTCTCAGACACACTCTGGGACTCTTTGGGATTCCCTCTCTCTCACACACATACTCTGGGATTCCCAGTCTGACACACACTCTGGGATTCCATCTCGCTCACACACACGTGGAAACTCGCACACACTCTGGGATTCCCACTCTCACACTCATGTCGGGATTCTCTCACACACAATCTGGGACTCTCTGGGATTCCCTCTCTCACACACACTCTAGGATTCCCTCTCTCACAAAGACTCTGGGAAACACGCAAACACAATCTGGGATTCCATCTCTCACACTCACTCTGGGATTCCCTCTCTCACACACACACTCACACACATTCTGGGACGCTCTGGGATTCCCACTCTCACACACACTCTGGGATTCCGTCTCTCACACACACTCTGGGATTCTCTCACAAACATTCTGGGACTCTCAGGAATGCCCTCTCACACACACACTCTGGGATTCCCTCTCTCACAAAGACTCTGGGAAACACGCAAACACACTCTGGGATTCCATCTCTCACACTCACTCTGGGATTCCCTCTCTCACACACACACTCACACACAATCTGGGACGCTCTGGGATTCCCACTCTCACACACACTCTGGGATTCCGTCTCTCACACACACTCTGGGATTCTCTCACAAACATTATGGGACTCTCAGGAATGCCCTCTCACACACACACACTGGGATTCCCTCTCAAACACACACTCTGGAATTCCATCTCTCTCTCACACTGTGGGACTCCCTCTCTCACACACTCTCTGGGATTCCCTCTCTCTCTCACACTCTGGGATTCCCTGTCGCACACACTCTCTGGGATTTCATCTCTCTCACACACTCTGGGATTCCCTCTCTCTCACACACACTCTGGGATTCCATCTCTCTCACACACTCTGGGATTCCTTCTCTCTCACAAACTCTGGGATTCCATCTCTCTCACACACTCTGGGATTCCTTCTCTCTCACACACTCTGGGATTCCATCTCTCTCAGACACTCTGGGATTCCATCTCTCTCACACACTCTGGGATTCCATCTCTCTCACACACTCTGGGATTCCATCTCTCTCACACACTCTGGGAAAATCTCACACACACTCTTTGATTCTCTCACAAACATTCTGGGACGCTCAGGGATGCCCTCTTACACACACACTCTGGGATTCCCTCTCTCACACGCACACTTGGGGATTCCCTCACTCACACGCACACTCGGGGATTCTCTCACACACACACTCTGGAACACTCTGGGATTCCTTCTCTCCCCCACACTCGGGGACACCCTCTCTCAAACACACTCTGGGATTCCCTCTCTCTCACAAACTCTGGGAAACACACACATACACTCTGGGATTCTCTCACACACAGTATGGTACTCTCAGGGATGCCCTCTCTCACGCACACTCTGGGATTGGCTCTATCTCACGCACTCTCCGGCATTCACTCTCTATAACATACTATGGGATTCCCTCTCTTACACACTCTGGGATTCTCTCACACACACTCTGGGAATCCCACTCTGGGACTCTCTGGGATTCTCTCTCTCACACACTCTGGGAATCTCTGGGATGCCCTCTCTCAGACACACCCTAGCACTCCCTCTCTCATAAACGCTCTGTGAAACTCGCACACACACTCTGGGATTCCGACACTCACAGAGTCTGGGATTCGCTCACACACACACTCTGGGACTCTCTGGGATTCCCTCTCTCTCTCACACTCTGGAATTATCTCTCACACGCTCTGGGTTTCTCTGGGAACCCCCCTCTCACACACACTCTGGGATTCCCTCTCTCACACACAGGGACTCGCTGGAATTCCCTCTCTCACGCACAATCTGGGATTCCCTCTCTCAGACACCCTCTGGGATACTCTCTCTCAGCATCACTCTGGGATTCTCTCTCTCAGACACACTCTGGGACTCTTTGGGATTCTCTCTCTCTCACACACATACTCTGGGATTCTCTCACACACACTCTGGGACTCTCTGGGATTCCCAGTCTGACACACGCTCTGGGATTGCCTCTCTCAACACTCACTCTGGGACTCCATCTCTCACAAACACTGTGAAACTCGCACACACACTCTGGGATTCCGACTCTCACACAGAGTCTGGGATTCTCTCTCACACACACTCTGCGACGATCTGGAATTCCTTTTCTCTCACACACTCGTGGAAACTCGCACACACTCTGGGATTCCCACTCTCACACTCATGTCGGGATTCTCTCACACACAATCTGGGACTCTCTGGGATTCCCTCTCTCACACACACTCTGGGATTCCCTCTCTCACAAAGACTCTGGGAAACACGCAAACACACTCTGGGATTCCATCTCTCACACTCACTCTGGGATTCCCTCTCTCACACACACACTCACACACAATCTGGGACGCTCTGGGATTCCCACTCTCACACACACTCTGGGATTCCGTCTCTCACACACACTCTGGGATTCTCTCACAAACATTCTGGGACTCTCAGGAATGCCCTCTCACACACACACACTGGGATTCCCTCTCAAACACACACTCTGGAATTCCATCTCTCTCTCACACTGTGGGACTCCCTCTCTCACACACTCTCTGGGATTCCCTCTCTCTCTCACACTCTGGGATTCCCTGTCGCACACACTCTCTGGGATTTCATCTCTCACACACTCTCCTGGATTTCATCTCTCTCAGACACTCTGGGATTCCCTCTCTCACTCGCACACTCTGGGATTCCCACTCTCACACACACTCTGGGATTCCATCTCTCTCACACACTCTGGGATTCCTTCTCTCTCACACACTCTGGGATTCCATCTCTCTCACACACTCTGGGAAAATCTCACACACACTCTTTGATTCTCTCACAAACATTCTGGGACGCTCAGGGATGCCCTCTTACACACACACTCTGGGATTCCCTCTCAAACACACACTCTGGAATTCCATCTCTCTCTCACACTGTGGGACTCCCTCTCTCACACACTCACTGGGATTCCCTCTCTCACACACTCACTGGGATTCCCTCTCTCACACACTCTGGGACACTCTGGGATTCCTTCTCTGCCCCACACTCGGGGACACCCTCTCTCAAACACACTCTGGGAAACTCGCACGCAAACTTTGGGATTCTCTAATTCATACTCTGCGATTCCCTCTCTCACACACACTCTGGGAAACTCACACACACACTTTGGGATTCTCTCACACACTCTCTGGGATTCCCACTCTCACTCACACTCTGGGATTCCCTCTCTCTCACACAATCTGGGACTGCCTCGGATTCCCTCTCACACACAAACACACGCCTGGATTCTTTGGGATGCCCTCTTTCCCACACACTCTGGGAAACTCACACACACACACTCTGGGATCCTCTCGCAAACACACTGGGATTGGCACTCTCTCACACTCTCTAGGATTCCCTCTCTCACACACTCTCTGGCATTCCCTCTCTATCACACAAACTCTGGGTCTCACTGGGATTCCCACTGTCACACACACTCTGGGATACTCTCTCTCACACACACACTCTGGGACTCTCTGGGATCCCCACTTTCTCTCACACTCTGGGACTCTCTCACACACAGTCTGGGACACTCACAGACACACTCCGGGGCACTGTGATTCTCTTACACACACTGGAATTCTCTCGCACACTCTGGCACACTCAGGGAATCCCTCTTACATTTGGGATTCCCTTACACACCATTGGCTTCTGGGACTCTCTCACTTACTTTGGGACTCTCTCTTACTCACTGTGGGATTCCCTTACACGCTCCTGGATTCTCTCTCACACTCTGGGACTCTCTGGGATTCTCTCACACACTCTCGGAATCCCTAACACACTCGGGGAAAGACTGGGATTTCCTTACACACTCTGAGGTTCTCTTACACACTCTGCGATTCCCACTCTCACACAATCTGGGATTTCCACTCTGACACACTCTGGGATTCCATCTCTCACACACAATCTCAGATTCTCTCTCTCACAAACACACTGGGAAACTCACACACACACTCTGGGATTCTAACTTTCTCTTACACTTTGGGATTCCCACTCTCACACACACTCTGGGATTCTCTCACACACTCTGGGAATTCCCTCAAAAACTCTGGGACTCCCTATCTCACACACACTCGGGGACTCTCTGGGATTCCCTCTCACACACACACATATACTCTGGGACTCTCTGGGATTCCCAGTCTGACACACGCTCTGGGATTGCCTCTCTCAACACTCACTTTGGCATTCCCACTAACATACACACTCTGGGAAACTCGCATGCATACTTTGGGATCCTCTCATTCATACTCTGGGATTGCGACTCTCAAACATAATCTGGCATTCCCTCTCTTACACACACTCTGGGATTCCCTCTCTCACACACACCCTGGGACTCCATCTCTCACAAACACTGTGTGAAACTCGCACACACACTCTGGGATTCTGACTCTCACACAGAGTCTGGGATTCTCTCACACACACACTCTGGGACTATCTGGGATTCCTTTTCTCGCACACACTCTGGGATTCCCACTCTCACACACACTCTGGGATTCCCTCTCTCACAAAGACTCAAGGAAACGCGCAAACACACTCTGGGATTCCATCTCTCACACTCACTCAGGGATTCCCTCTCTCACACACACTCTCACACACAATCTGGGACTCTCTGGGATTCACACTCTCACACACACTCTGGGATTCCATCTCTCACACACACTCTGGGATTCTCTCACAAACATTCTGGGACTCTCAGGGATTCCCTCTCAAACACACTCTCTGGGATTCCCTCTCTCACTCGCACACTCTGGGGTTCCCTCTCTCACACACACACTCTGGGATTCCCTCTCTCACACACTCTGGGATTCCCTCTCATTCGCGCACTCTGGGATTCCCTCTCACGCACACACTCTGGGATTCCCTCTCACTCGCACACTGTGGGATTCCCTCTCACTCGCACACTATGGGATTCCCTCTCTCACACACCCACGCTCTGGGATTCCCTCTCTCACACACACTCTGGGATTCCCTCTCTCACACACATTCTGGGATGCCCGCTCACACACAAACTCTGGGATTCCCTCACTCACACACACTCTGCGATGCCTTCTCACTCGCACACTCTGGGACTCCCTCTCACTCGCACACTCTGGGATGCCCTCTCACTCGCACACTCTGGGATGCCCTCTCACTCGCACACTCTGGGATGCCCTCTCACTCGCACACTCTGGGATGCCATCTGTCACTCTCACTCTGGGATTCCCTCCCTCACACACACTCTGGGATTCCCTCTCTCACACACACTCTCACACACAATCTGGGACTCTCTGGGATTCCATCTCTCTCACACACTCTGGGATTCCATCTCTCACACACACTCTGGGATTCCGTCTCTCACACGCACACTCGGGGATTCCCTCTCTCTCACACGCACACTCGGGGATTCTCTCACACACACACTCTGGAACACTCTGGGATTCATTCTCTCCCCCACACTCTGGGACACCCTCTCTCAAACACACTCTGGGATTCCCTCTCTCTCACAAACTCTGGGAAACACACACACACACACACACTCTGGGATTCTCTCACACACACTCTGGGACTCTCACAGATGCCCTCTCTCACGCACAGTCTGGGAATCTCTCACACACATTCTGGGACTCTCTGGCATTCCCACTCTCACACACACTCTGGGAATCCCTCTCTCACACACACTCTGGGATTCCCTCTCTCACACGCACACTATGGGGATTCCCTCTCTCAAACACACACTTGGGGATTCTCTCTCACACACACACACACTGGGATTCTCTCACACACACGATGGCACTCTCAGGGATGCCCTCTCTCACAGACACTCTGGGATTGACACTCTCTCAAGCACCCTCTGGGATTCACTCGCTATCACATACAATGGGATTCCCTGTCTTACACACTCTGGGATTCTCTCACACACACTCTGGGAATCCCACTCTCACGCACACTCTGGGATTCCTCCTCTCACACACTCTCTGGGATTCCCTCCCTCACACTCACTCAGGGATACACTATCAAACACAGTCTGGGATTCTCACAAACACACACAATCTGGGATTCCCTCACAAACACACACTCAGCGATTCCCACTCTGGGACTCTCTGGGATTCGCTCTATCCCACACACTCTGGGATACTCTGGGATTCCCTCTCACACACACACTCTGGGATTCTCTCTCTCTCTCTCACACACACACTCTGGGATTCTCTGGGATGCCCTCTCTCAGACACACCCTAGCACTCCCTCTCTCTCACACTCTCTGGGATTCCGTCTTTCAACACTCACTCTGGCATCCCCTCTCACATACACACTCTGGGAAACTTTGGGATTCTCTAATTCATACTCTGGGATTTCCTCTCTCTCACACACTCTGGGATTCCTTCTCTCCCACACACTCGGGGATTCCCTCTCTATCACACACTCTCTGGCATTCCATCTCTATCACACACTCTCTGGCATTCCCTCTCTATCAAAACACTCTCTGGCATTCCCTCTCTATCAAAACACTCTCTGGCATTCCCTCTCTATCACACACTATGGGATGCCCTCTCTCACACACACTCTGGGATCAGCTCTCTCTCACGCACTGTAGAATTCCCTCTCACATACACTCTGGGAAACAAACACATTCACTCTGGGATTCTCTCACCCTCACGCACGGACTCTCTGGGATGCCCTCTCTCTCACACACACACTCGGGGTCTCACTGGGATTCACACTCTCACACACTCTCTGGATTTCCCTCTCTCACACACACTCTGGAACTCTCTGGGATTCCTTCTCTCACACACACTCTGGGAAACAAACACATTCACTCTGGGATTCTCTCACACTCTCGCACGGACTCTCTGGGATGCCCTCTCTCTCACAGACACGCTCTGGGTCTCACTGGGATTCCCACTCTCACACACTCTCTGGGATTCCCTCTCTTACACACACTCTGGGACTCTCTGGGATTCACACACTCACGCACACTCTGGGTCCCTGTCGGATTCCCACTCTCACACACACACTCGAGGATTACCTCTCTCACACACATACTCGGGGATTCCCTCTCACACACACACACTCGGGGATTCTCTCAGACTCACACTCTGGGATTCCTTCTCTCCCCCACACTCGGGGACACCCTCTCTCAAACACACTCTGGGATTCCCTCTCTTTCACAAACTCTGGGAAACACACACACACACTCTGGGATTCTCTCACACACACTATGGTACTCTCCGGGATGCCCTCTTTCACAGAACTCTGGGATTGGCTCTCTCTCACGCACTCTGGGATTCCCTCTCTTACACACTCAGGGGTTCTCTCACATACTCTCTGGGAATCCCACTCTCACGCACACTCTGGGATTCCCTCTCTCATACACTCTCCGGGATTCACTATCAAACACAGTCTGGGATTCTCACAAACACACACAATCTGGGATTCCCTCACAAACACACACTCTGCGATTCCCACTCTGGGACTCTCTGGGATTCCCTCTATACCACACACTCTGGGATTCTCTCTCTCACACACACACACACTCTGGGATTCTCTGGGATGCCATCTCACACACAAACACACTCCTGGATTCTCTAGGATGCCCACTTTCCCACACACCCTGGGAAACTCACACACACACACACTCTGGGATCCTCTCACAAACACTCTGGCATTGGCTCTCTCTCACACACTCTCTGGCAATCCCTCTCTCTCACACACTCTCTGGCAATCCCTCTCTATCATACACTATGGGATGCCCTCTCTCACACATTCTCTGGGATTGGCTCTCTCTCACGCACTCTAGGATTCCCTCTCTCACACACACTCTGGGACTCTCTGGGATTCCCTCTCTCGCAAAGACTCTGGGAAACTCGCAAACACACTCTGGGATTCCATCTCTCACTCTCACTCTGGGATTCCCTCCCTCACACACACTCTGGAATTCCCCCTCTCACACACACTCTCACACACAATCTGGGACTCTCTGGGATTCCATCTCTCTCACACACTCTGGGATTCCATCTCTCACACACACTCTGGGATTCCCTCTCTCACACGCACACTCGGGGATTCTCTCACACACACACTCTGGAACACTCTGGGATTCCTTCTCTCCCCCACACTCGGGGACACCCTCTCTCAAACACACTCTGGGATTCCATCTCTCTCACACACTCTGGGATTCCATTTCTCACAGACACTCTGGGATTCCATCTCTCACACACACTCACTGGGATTCCCTCTCTCACACACACTCACTGGGACACTCTGGGATTCCTTCTCTCCCCCACACTCGGGGACACCCTCTCTCAAACACACTCTGGGATTCCCTCTCTTTCACAAACTCTGGAAAACACACACACACACTCTGGGATTCTCTCACACGCACTATGGTACTCTCAGGGATGCCCTCTCTTACAGACACTCTGGGACTGGCTCTCTCTCACGCACTCTCCGGCATTCCCTCTCTATCGCATACTATGGGATTCCCTGTCTTACACACTCTGGGATTCTCTCACACACACTCTGGGAATCCCACTCTCACGCACACTCTGGGATTCCCTCTCTCACACACTCTCTGGGATTCCCTCCCTCACACTCACTCCGGGATACACTATCAAACACAGTCTGGGATTCTCACAAACACACACAATCTGGGATTCCCTCACAAACACACACTCTGCGATTCCCACTCTTGGACTCTCTGGGATTCCCTCTATCCCACACACTCTGGGATACACTGGGATTCCCTCTCGCACATACACTCTGGGATTCTCTCTCTCTCACACACACACTCTCTGGGATTCTCTGGGATGCCCTCTCTCAGACACACCCTAGCACTCCCTCTCTCACAAACACTCAGTGAATCTCACACACACTCTCTGGAATTTCCTCTCTCACACACACTCCGGGATTCACTATCAAACACAGTCTGGGATTCTCACAAACACACATAATCTGGGATTCCCTCACAAACACACACTCTGCGATTCCCACTCTGGGACTCTCTGGGATTCTCTCTCTCACACACTCTGGGAATCTCTGGGATGCCCTCTCTCAGACACACCAGAGCACTCCCTCTCTCACAAACACTCAGTGAATCTCACACACACTCTCTGGAATTTCCTCTCTCACACACACTCTGGGATTCCCCCTTTCAACACTCACTCTGGCATCCCCTCTCACATACACACTCTGGGAATCTCGCACGCAAACTTTAGGATTCTCTAATTCATACTCTGGGATTCCCTCTCTCTCACACACTCTGGGATTCCTTCTCTCCCACACACTCTCTGGCATTCCCTCTCTATCACACATTCTCTGGCATTCCATCTCTATCACACATTCTCTGGCATTCCCTCTCTATCACACACTATGGGATGCCCTCTCTCACACACACTCTGGGATTGGCTCTCTCTCACGCACTCTAGGATTCCCTCTCTCAATACACTCTGGGAAACAAACACATTCACTCTGGGATTCTCTCACACTCACGCACGGACTCTCTGGGATGCCCTCTCTCTCACACACATACTCTGGGTCTCACTGGGATTCCCACTCTCACACACATACTCTGAGATTCCCACTCTCACTCACACTCTGGGATTCCCTTTCTCACACACACACTGGGGGATTACCTCTCTCACACACACACTCGGGGATTCCCTCTCACACACACACACTCGGGGATTCCCTCAGACACACACTCTGGGACAGTCTGGGATTCCATCTCTCCCCCACACTCGGGGACACCCTCTCTCAAACACACACTGGGATTCCCTCTCTCTCACAAACTCTGGGAAACACACACACACTCTGGGATTCTCTCTCACACACTATGGTACTCTCCGGGATGCCCTCTCTCACAGACACTCTGGGATTGGCTCTCTCTCATGCACTCTGGGATTCCCTCTCTCACACACTCTCTGTGATTCCCTCTCTATCACATACTATGGGATTCTCTCACACACACTCTGGGAATCCCACTCTCACGCACACTCTGGGATTCCCTCTCTCACACACACTCTGGGATTCCCTCTCTCACACACACTCTCCGGGATTCACTATCAAACACAGTCTGGAATTGTCACAAACACACACACACTGCGATTCCCACTCTGGGACTGTCTGGGATTCCCTCTCTCACACACACTCTGGGAAACTCACACACACACTTTGGGATTCTCTCACACTCTCTGGGATTCCCACTCTCACTCACATGCTGGGATTCCGTCTCTCGCACACACTCTGGGATTGGCTCTCTCTCACGCACTCTAGGATTCCCTCTCTCACACACACTCTGGGACTCTCTGGGATTCCCTCTCTCACACACACTCTGGGAAACAAACACATTCACTCTGGGATTCTCTCACACTCACGCACGGACTCACTGGGATGCCCGCTCTCTCACACACAATCTGAGATTCCCTCTCACACACACACAATCTGAGATTCCCTCACACACACTCTGGGATTGCCTCTCTCACACATACTGTGGGATTGTCTCACACACATTCTTGGTCTCTCTGGGATTCCCACTCTCACTCCCACGCTGGGATTCCCTCTCTCACGCACAATCTGGGACTCCCTCGGTTCCCTCTCACACACAAACACACTCCTGGATTCTCTGGGATGCCCTCTTTCCCACACACTCTGGGAAACTCACACACACACACACTCTGGGATCCTCTCACAAACACTGGGATTGGCACTCTCTCACGCACTCTAGGATTCCCTCTCTCACGCACTCTCACACACACTGTGGGAATCTCTCACACACACTCTTGGACTCTCTGGGATTCCCACTCTCACTCACACTCTGGGATTCCCTCTCTCACACACAATCTGGGACTCCCTCGGATTCCCTCTCACACACAAACAAACACTGGATTCTCTGGAATGCCCTCTTCCCCACACACTCTCGGAAACTCACACACACATACACTCTGGGATCCTCTCAGAAACCCTCTGGGATTGGCACTCTCTCACGCACTCTAGGATTCCCTCTCTCACGCACTCGAAGATTCCCTCTCTATCACAAACTCACTGGGATTCCCTCTCTATCACACACACCCTGGCAATCCCTCTCTATCACACACTCTCTGGCAATCCCACTCTATCACACTCTCTCTGGCATTCCCTCTCTACCACACACTATGGATGCCCTCTCTCACACACACTCTGGGATTGGCTCTCTCTCACGCATTCTAGGATTCCCTCTCTCACACACACCCTGGGACTCTCTGGGATTCCCTGTCTCACAAACGCTCTGTGAAACTCGCGCACACACTCTGGGATTTCGACTCTCACACACACTCTGGGAAACACATACTCACTCTGGGATTCTCTCTCACACATGCACGGACTCTCGGGGATGCCGTCTCTCACAGACACACACTCTGGGTCTCACTGGGATGCCCTCTCTCACACACACTCTGGTATTCCTTCTCTCACACACTCTCTTGGATTCCCTCTCTCACACACACACCCTGGGACTCCGTCTCTCATAAACGCTCTGTGAAACTCGCATACACACTCTGGGATTCCGACACTCACAGAGTCTGCGATTTGCTCACACACACATTCTGGGACTCTCTGGGATTCCCTCTCTCACACACACTCTGGGATTCTCTCACACACAAACCTGGAACTCTCTGGAATTCCCTCTCTCACACACTCTGGGATTCACTCTCTTACACACAGGGACTCGCTGGAATTCCCTCTCTCACCCACAATCTGGGATTCCCTCTCTCAGACACCCTCTGGGATTCCCACTCTCACAAACACTCTGGGATACTGTCTCTCACCATCACTCTGGGATTCTCTCTCTCACACACACTCTGGGACTCTCTGGGATCCCCTCTCTCTCACACACTCTGGGACTCTCTCACACACACTCTGGGACTCTCTCACACACACTCTGGGACACAGTGATTCTCTTACACACACTGGAATTCTCTCGCACACTCTGGCACACTCAGGGAATCTCTCTTACATTTGGGATTCCCTTACACACCATAGGCTTCTGGGACTCTCTCACTTACTTTGGGACTCTCTCTTACTCACTGTGGGATTCCCTTACACGCTCCTGGATTCTCTCTCACACTCTGGGACTCTCTGGGATTCTCTCACACACTCTCGGAATCCCTAACACACTCGGGGAAACACTGGGATTTCCTTACACACTCTGAGGTTCTCTTACACACTCTGGGATTCCCTCTCTCACACACAATCTCAGATTCTCTCTCTCACAAACACACTTGGAAACACACACACACTCTGGGATTCTAACTTTCTCTCACAGTTTGGGATTCCCACTCTCACACACACTCTGGGATTCTCTCTCTCACAAACACTCTGGGTTTCTCTTACACACTCTGGGAATTCCCTGAAACACTCTGGGACTTCCACTCTTACCCTCACTCTGGGATTCCCTCTCTCTCACACACACGGGGACTCTCTGGGATTCCCTCTCTCAAACACACTCGGGGATTCCCTCTCACATTAACACTCTGGGATTCCCTCGATCTCACACACTCTGGAATTCCCCCTCTCTCACACTCACTCTGGGATTCTCTCACACACACCCTGGCATTCCCTCTTTCACACACACTCTAGGACTCTGCTGGGATTCCCTCTCTCTCACACACTCTGGAATAATCTCACACACACTCTGGGATACTCAGGGATTCCCTCTCTCACACACACTCTGGGATTCCCTCTCTCAACACTCGCTCTGGGAAACTCGCACACACACCTTGGGATTCTCTCATTCATACTCTGGGATTCTCTCTCGCATACACACTCTGGGATTCCGACTCTGACACACAGTCTGGGATTCGCTCACACATACACTCTGGGACTCTCTCGGATTCCCTCACACACACACTCTGGGATTCCGTTTGTCTCACACACTGAGGGATTCCGTCTCTCACACACACTCCTGGGAAACTCGGACACACACTGGAATTCCCACTCTCTGACACAATCTGGGACTCTCTCGGATTCTCTCTCTCTCACACACACACTCTGGGATTCACACACACACACACACACACACACACACACACACACACACACACACGGACTCTCTGGGATTCCCTCTCCCTCACACACATACTCTGGGACTCTCTGGGATTTCCTCTCTCACACTCTGGGACTCTCTGTGATTCCCAGTCTGGCACACGCTCTGGGATTGCCTCTCTCAACACTCACTCTGGCATTCCCACTGACATACACACTCTGGGAAACTCGCATGCATACTTTGGGATTCTCTCATTCTTACTCTGGGATTCCGACTCTCAAACATAATCTGGCATTCCGTCTCTCACACACACCCTGGGACTCCATCTCTCACAAACACTGTGTGAAACTCGCACACACAATCTGGGATTCCGACTCTGACACAGAGTCTGGGATTCTCTCACACACACACTCTGCGACTATCTGGGATTCCTTTTCTCTCACACACTCTGGGATTCCATCTCTCTCACACACTCGTGGAAACTCGCACATACTCTGGGATTCCCACTCTCACACTCACGCCGGGATTCCCTCTCCCACACACAATCTGAGATTCCCTCTCACACACACACAATCTGAGATTCCCTCACACACTCTCTCACACACACTGTGGGATTCTCTCACACACACTCTTGGTCTCTGTGGGATACCCACTCTCACACACAATCTGGGACTCCCTCGGATTCCCTCTCACACATAAACACACTCTTGGATTCTCTGGGATGCCCTCTTTCCCACACACTCTGGGAAACTCACACACACACACACTCTGGGATCCTCTCACAAACACTCTGGGATTGGCACTCTCTCACGCACTCTAGGATTCCCTCTCTCACACACACTCTGGAATTCCATCTTTCTCACACTCTTTGGGATTCCCTCTCTCACACAATCTCTGGGATTCTCTCTCTATCACACTCTCTGGGAATCCCTCTCTATCACACTCTCTGGGATTCCCTCACACACACTCTGGGGCACTCTGGGATTCCCACTGTCACGCACACTCTGGGATTCCCTCTCTCACACTCACTCTTCCATTGGCTCTCTCCCAAACACACTCTGGGAATCTCTCACACGCACTCTGGGGCTCTCTGGGATTCCCACTCTCACACACACTCTGGAAATCTCTCACACACATTCTGGGACACTCTGGGATTCCCACTCTCACACACACTCTGCGACTCTCTGGGATTCCCCCTCTCACACACACTCGGGGATTCCCTCTCACACACACACACTCTGGGACTCTCAGGGATGCCCTCTCTCACACACACTCTGGGATTGGCTCTCTCTCACGCACTCTGGGATTCCCTCTCTCACACACACCCTGGGACTCCCTCTCTAACACACACACTGGGACTCCCTCTCTCGCACAACACCCTGGGACTCCCTCTCTCGCACAACATCCTGGGACTCCCTCTCACACACACACCCTGGGAAACATACACACTCACTCTGGGATTCTCTCACACACACTCTGGGATTCCCTCTCACACACACTCTGGGACTCTCTGGGATGTCCTCTCTCTCACACACTCTGGGATTCCCTCTCTCTCTCTCACTCTGGGATTCTCTCACACACACCCTGGGACTCCCTCTCTAACACACACACTGGGACTCCCTCTCTCGCACAACACCCTGGGACTCCCTCTCTCGCACAACACCCTGGGACTCCCTCTCTCACACACGCCCTGGGAAACATACACACTCACTCTGGGATTCTCTCACACACACTCTGGGATTCCCTCTCACACACACTCTGGGACTCTCTGGGATGTCCTCTCTCTCACACACTCTGGGATTCCCTCTCTCTCTCTCACTCTGGGATTCTCTCACACACACTCTGGGATTCTCTCACACACACTCTGGGATTCTCTCACACACACTCTGGGCCTCTCTGGGATTCCTTCTCTCCCACACACTCGGGGACTCCCTCTTACATACTCTGGGGCTCTCTGGGATTGGCTCTCCCTCTCACATGCTCTGGGGCGCGCTGGGATTGGCTCTTTATCTTACGCTCTCGGGCGCGCTGGGACTCCCATGCTCTCACGCGCGCGGGGACTCTCTCAGATTCTCTCTCTCTCACATACACTCTTGGATTCCCTCTATCACACACTCTCTGGGACTCCCTCTCACACACGCACACACACCCTGGGCCTCCCTCTCACACACACACTCTGGGATTCTCTCACACACACACTCTCTGGGATTCTCTGGGATGCCCTCTCTCACACACTCTCTGGGATTCCCTCTCTCACACACACTCTGGGATGGCTCTCTCTCACGCACTCTAGGATTGCCTCTCTCACACACACCCTGGGACTCTCTAGGATTCCCTCTCTCACAACATCTGGGATTCCATCTGTCACACACACTCTGGGAAACACACACACACACACACTGGGATTCTCTCACACTCACTCTGGGATTCCCTCTCTCACACACAGCCTGGGACTCTGGGATTCCCTCTCTCACACACAATCTGGGACTCTCTCAGATTCTCTCTCTCTCATACACACTCTTGGAGTCCCTCTATCACAAACTCTCGGGGACTCTCTGGGATTCCCACACACAAACACACTCTGGGATTCCCTCTCTCTCTCACTCTGGGATTCTCTCACAGACACTCTGGAATTCCCTCTCTCTCACACACTCTGGGATTCTCTGATACACACTCTGGGACTCTCTGGGATTCCTTCTCTCCCACACACTCGGGGACTCCCTCTCACATACTCTGGGACTCCCAGGGATGCCCTCTCTCACACACACTCTGGGATTGGCTCTCTGGGATTCCCTCTCTCACACACATGCTGGGATTCTCTCACACACAACCTGGAACTCTCTGGAATTCCCTCTCTCACACACATTCTGGAATTCCCTCTCTCACACACACTCTGGGATTCCCACTCTGGGACACTCTCACACACACTCTGGGATTCCCTATCTCACACACAGGGACTCGCTGGAATTCCCTCTCCCACCCACAATCTGGGACTCCCTCGGATTCCCTCTCACACACAAACACACTCTTGGATTCTCTGGGATGCCCTCTTTCCCACACACTCTGGGAAACTCACACACACACACACACTCTGGGATCCTCTCACAAACACTCTGGGATTGGCACTCTCTCACGCACTCTAGGATTCCCTCTCTCACACACTCTCTGGCATTCCCTCTCGATCACACACTCTCTGGCATTCCCTCTCGATCACACACTATGGGATGCCCTCTCTCACACACACTCTGGGATTGGCTCTCTGTCACACACACTCTGGGATTGGCTCTCTCTCACGCACTCAAGGATTCCCTCTCTCACACATACTCTGGAACTCTCTGGGATTCCCTCTCTCACACACACTCTGGGAAACAAACACATTCACTCTGGGATTCTCTCACACTCACGCACGGACTCTCTGAGATGCCCTCTCTCTCTCACACACACTCTGGGTCTCACTGGGATTCCCACTCCCACACACACTCTGGGATTCCCCCTCTCACACACACTCTGGGATTCCCTCTCTCACACATACTCTGGGATTCCATCTCTCACACACACTCTGGGAAACACACACACACACTCTGGGATTCTCTCACAAACATTCTGGGACTCTCTGGGATGCCCTCTCTCACACACTCTATGGGATTGGCTCTCTCTCACGCACTCTAGGACTCTCTGGGATTCCCTCTCTCTCACACACTCTGGAATTCCATCTTTCTCACACTCTTTGGGATTCCCTCTCTCACACAATCTCTGGGATTCCCTCTCTATCACACTCTCTGGGATTCCCTCTCTATCACACTCTCTGGGATTCTCTCACACACACTCTGGGACACTCTGGGATTCCGACTGTCATGCACACTCTGGGATTCCCTCTCTCACACTCACTCTTCCATTGGCTCTCTCCCAAACACACTCTGGGAATCTCTCACACGCACTCTGGGGCTCTCTGGAATTCCCACTCTCACACACACTCTGGAAATCTCTCACACACATTCTGGGACACTCTGGGATTCCCACTCTCACACACACTCTGCGACTCTCTGGGATTCGCTCTCTCACACACACTCGGGGATTCCCTCTCTCACACACACACTCTGGGACACTCTGGGATTCCTTCTCTCCCCCACACTCGGGGACACCCTATCTCAAACACATTCTGGGGTTCTCTGACACACACTCTGGGACTCTCAGGGATGCCCTCTCTCACACACACTCTGGGATTGGCTCTCTCTCACGCACTCTGGGATTCCCTCTCTCACACACACCCTGGGACTCCCTCTCTAACACACACCCTGGGACCCCCTCTCTCGCACAACACCCTGGGACTCCCTCTCTCACACACTCACTCTGGGATTCTCTCACACACACTCTGGGACTCTCTGGGATGTCCTCTCTCTCACACGCTCTGGAGTTCCCTCTCTCACACACGCTCTGGGACTCCCTCTCTCACAAACGCTCTGTGAAACTCGCATACACACTCTGGGATTCCGACACTCTCAGAGTCTGGGATTCGCTCACACAAACTCTCTGGGACTCTCTGGGATTCCCTCTCTCTCACACACGCTGGGATTCTCTCACACACAATCTGGAACTCTCTGGGATTCCCTCTCTCACACACACTCTGGGATTCCCTACACACACACTCTGGGACTGTCTGGGATTCCCTCTCTCACACACAGGGACTCGTTGGAATTCCCTCTCTCACACACAATCTGGTATTCCCTCTCTCAGACACCCTCTGGGACTCCCATCTCACACACACTCTGGGATACTCTCTCTCACCATCACTCTGGGATTCTCTCTCACACACACATTCTGGGACTCTCTGGGATCCTCTGTCTCTCTCACACTCTGGGACTCTCTCACACACAGTCTGGGACACTCACAGACACACTCTGGGACACTGTGATTCTCTTACACACACTGGAAGTCTCTCGCACACACTGGCACACTCAGGGAATCTCTCTTACATTTGGGATTCCCTTACACACCATAGGCTTCTGGGACTCTCTCACATACTTTGGGACTCTCTCTTACTCACTGTGGGATTCCCTTACATGCTGTGCGATTCTCTCTCACACTCTGGGACTCTCTCACACACTCTAGGAATCCCTAACACACTCGGGGACACATTGAGATTCCCTTACACACTCTGGGATTCCCGCTCTCACACACTCTGGGATTCCCTCTCACACACACACTCTGGGATTCCCTCTCTCACACACACTCTGGGATTCTCTCTGACACACACAATCTCGGATTCTCTCTCACAAACACACTGGGAAACTCACACACACACTCTGGGATTCTAACTTTCTCTCACACTTTGGGAGTCCCACTCTCACACGCACTCGGGGACTCTCTGAGATTCCCTTCAGCTCACACACACTCTGGGATCCCTTCTCTCAAACACACTCTGGGAAACTCACACACACACTCTGGGATTCTAACCTTCTCTCACACTTTGGGATTCCCACTCTCACACACACTCAGGGACTCTCTGAGATTCCCTTCAGCTCACACACACTCTGGGATCCCCTCTCTCAAACACACTCTGGGAAACCCACACACACTCTGGGGTTCTCTCTCTCACACACTCACACACTCTGGAATTCCCTCTCTAAGATTCTGGGACTCTCTGGGATTCCCTTACACAATCTGGGACGCAAGGACCCTCGGGGATTCCCTCTCTCACACACACTCGGGGATTTGCCCTCTCTCACACACTATGGGATTCACTATCACACACACACTCTGGGATTCCCTCTCTGACACACTGGGACTCTCTGGGATTCTCTCTCTCTCACACACTCTGGGATTCCCCATCTCTCACACACACTCTGGGAAACAAACACATTCACTCTGGGATTCTCTCACACTCACGCACGGACTCTCTGAGATGCCCTCTCTCTCTCACACACACTCTGGGTCTCACTGGGATTCCCACTCTCACACACACTCTGGGATTCCCCCTCTCACACACACTCTGGGATTCCCTCTCTCACACATACTCTGGGATTCCATCTCTCACACACACTCTGGGAAACACACACACACACTCTGGGATTCTCTGACAAACATTCTGGGACTCTCAGGGATGCCCTCTCTCACACACTCTATGGGATTGGCTCTCTCTCACGCACTCTAGGACTCTCTGGGATTCCCTCTCTCTCACACACTCTGGAATTCCATCTTTCTCACACTCTTTGGGATTCCCTCTCTCACACAATCTCTGGGATTCCCTCTCTATCACACTCTCTGGGATTCCCTCTCTATCACACTCTCTGGGATTCTCTCACACACACTCTGGGACACTCTGGGATTCCGACTGTCATGCACACTCTGGGATTCCCTCTCTCACACTCACTCTTCCATTGGCTCTCTCCCAAACACACTCTGGGAATCTCTCACACGCACTCTGGGGCTCTCTGGGATTCCCACTCTCACACACACTCTGGAAATCTCTCACACACATTCTGGGACACTCTGGGATTCCCACTCTCACACACACTCTGCGACTCTCTGGGATTCGCTCTCTCACACACACTCGGGGATTCCCTCTCTCACACACACACTCTGGGACACTCTGGGATTCCTTCTCTCCCCCACACTCGGGGACACCCTATCTCAAACACATTCTGGGGTTCTCTGACACACACTCTGGGACTCTCAGGGATGCCCTCTCTCACACACACTCTGGGATTGGCTCTCTCTCACGCACTCTGGGATTCCCTCTCTCACACACACCCTGGGACTCCCTCTCTAACACACACCCTGGGACCCCCTCTCTCGCACAACACCCTGGGACTCCCTCTCTCACACACTCACTCTGGGATTCTCTCACACACACTCTGGGACTCTCTGGGATGTCCTCTCTCTCACACGCTCTGGAGTTCCCTCTCTCACACACGCTCTGGGACTCCCTCTCTCACAAACGCTCTGTGAAACTCGCATACACACTCTGGGATTCCGACACTCTCAGAGTCTGGGATTCGCTCACACAAACTCTCTGGGACTCTCTGGGATTCCCTCTCTCTCACACACGCTGGGATTCTCTCACACACAATCTGGAACTCTCTGGGATTCCCTCTCTCACACACACTCTGGGATTCCCTACACACACACTCTGGGACTGTCTGGGATTCCCTCTCTCACACACAGGGACTCGTTGGAATTCCCTCTCTCACACACAATCTGGTATTCCCTCTCTCAGACACCCTCTGGGACTCCCATCTCACACACACTCTGGGATACTCTCTCTCACCATCACTCTGGGATTCTCTCTCACACACACATTCTGGGACTCTCTGGGATCCTCTGTCTCTCTCACACTCTGGGACTCTCTCACACACAGTCTGGGACACTCACAGACACACTCTGGGACACTGTGATTCTCTTACACACACTGGAAGTCTCTCGCACACACTGGCACACTCAGGGAATCTCTCTTACATTTGGGATTCCCTTACACACCATAGGCTTCTGGGACTCTCTCACATACTTTGGGACTCTCTCTTACTCACTGTGGGATTCCCTTACATGCTGTGCGATTCTCTCTCACACTCTGGGACTCTCTCACACACTCTAGGAATCCCTAACACACTCGGGGACACACTGAGATTCCCTTACACACTCTGGGATTCCCGCTCTCACACACTCTGGGATTCCCTCTCACACACACACTCTGGGATTCCCTCTCTCACACACACTCTGGGATTCTCTCTGACACACACAATCTCGGATTCTCTCTCACAAACACACTGGGAAACTCACACACACACTCTGGGATTCTAACTTTCTCTCACACTTTGGGAGTCCCACTCTCACACGCACTCGGGGACTCTCTGAGATTCCCTTCAGCTCACACACACTCTGGGATCCCTTCTCTCAAACACACTCTGGGAAACTCACACACACACTCTGGGATTCTAACCTTCTCTCACACTTTGGGATTCCCACTCTCACACACACACTCAGGGACTCTCTGAGATTCCCTTCAGCTCACACACACTCTGGGATCCCCTCTCTCAAACACACTCTGGGAAACCCACACACACTCTGGGGTTCTCTCTCTCTCACACTCACACACTCTGGAATTCCCTCTCTAAGATTCTGGGACTCTCTGGGATTCCCTTACACAATCTGGGACGCTAGGACCCTCGGGGATTCCCTCTCTCACACACACTCGGGGATTTGCCCTCTCTCACACACTATGGGATTCACTATCACACACACACTCTGGGATTCCCTCTCTGACACACTGGGACTCTCTGGGATTCTCTCTCTCTCACACACTCTGGGATTCCCCATCTCTCACACACACTCTGGGACTCTCTGCGATTCCCTCTCTCTCCCACACTCTGGAATAATCTCACACACAATGGGCCTCTCTGGGATTCCCTCTCTCACACACACTCACTCTGGCATTCCCTCTCACATACACACTCTGGGAAACTCACGCACACGCCTTGGGATTCTCTCATTCATACTCTGGGATTCCCTCTCTCATACACACTCTGGGATTCCGACTCTCACACACAGTCTGGGATTCGCTCACACACACACTCTGGGACGCTCTGGGATGCCCTCTCTCACACATTCTCTGGGATTGGCTCTCTCTCACGCACTCTAGGATTCCCTCTCTCACACACACTCTGGGACTCTCTGGGATTCCCTCTCTCGCAAAGACTCTGGGAAACTCGCAAACACACTCTGGGATTCCATCTCTCACTCTCACTCTGGGATTCCCTCCCTCACACACACTCTGGAATTCCCCCTCTCACACACACTCTCACACACAATCTGGGACTCTCTGGGATTCCATCTCTCTCACACACTCTGGGATTCCATCTCTCACACACACTCTGGGATTCCCTCTCTCACACGCACACTCGGGGATTCTCTCACACACACACTCTGGAACACTCTGGGATTCCTTCTCTCCCCCACACTCGGGGACACCCTCTCTCAAACACACTCTGGGATTCCATCTCTCTCACACACTCTGGGATTCCATTTCTCACAGACACTCTGGGATTCCATCTCTCACACACACTCACTGGGATTCCCTCTCTCACACACACTCACTGGGACACTCTGGGATTCCTTCTCTCCCCCACACTCGGGGACACCCTCTCTCAAACACACTCTGGGATTCCCTCTCTTTCACAAACTCTGGAAAACACACACACACACTCTGGGATTCTCTCACACGCACTATGGTACTCTCAGGGATGCCCTCTCTTACAGACACTCTGGGACTGGCTCTCTCTCACGCACTCTCCGGCATTCCCTCTCTATCGCATACTATGGGATTCCCTGTCTTACACACTCTGGGATTCTCTCACACACACTCTGGGAATCCCACTCTCACGCACACTCTGGGATTCCCTCTCTCACACACTCTCTGGGATTCCCTCTCTCACACTCACTCCGGGATACACTATCAAACACAGTCTGGGATTCTCACAAACACACACAATCTGGGATTCCCTCACAAACACACACTCTGCGATTCCCACTCTTGGACTCTCTGGGATTCCCTCTATCCCACACACTCTGGGATACACTGGGATTCCCTCTCGCACATACACTCTGGGATTCTCTCTCTCTCACACACACACTCTCTGGGATTCTCTGGGATGCCCTCTCTCAGACACACCCTAGCACTCCCTCTCTCACAAACACTCAGTGAATCTCACACACACTCTCTGGAATTTCCTCTCTCACACACACTCCGGGATTCACTATCAAACACAGTCTGGGATTCTCACAAACACACATAATCTGGGATTCCCTCACAAACACACACTCTGCGATTCCCGCTCTGGGACTCTCTGGGATTCTCTCTCTCACACACTCTGGGAATCTCTGGGATGCCCTCTCTCAGACACACCAGAGCACTCCCTCTCTCACAAACACTCAGTGAATCTCACACACACTCTCTGGAATTTCCTCTCTCACACACACTCTGGGATTCCCCCTTTCAACACTCACTCTGGCATCCCCTCTCACATACACACTCTGGGAATCTCGCACGCAAACTTTAGGATTCTCTAATTCATACTCTGGGATTCCCTCTCTCTCACACACTCTGGGATTCCTTCTCTCCCACACACTCTCTGGCATTCCCTCTCTATCACACATTCTCTGGCATTCCATCTCTATCACACATTCTCTGGCATTCCCTCTCTATCACACACTATGGGATGCCCTCTCTCACACACACTCTGGGATTGGCTCTCTCTCACGCACTCTAGGATTCCCTCTCTCAATACACTCTGGGAAACAAACACATTCACTCTGGGATTCTCTCACACTCACGCACGGACTCTCTGGGATGCCCTCTCTCTCACACACATACTCTGGGTCTCACTGGGATTCCCACTCTCACACACATACTCTGAGATTCCCACTCTCACTCACACTCTGGGATTCCCTTTCTCACACACACACTGGGGGATTACCTCTCTCACACACACACTCGGGGATTCCCTCTCACACACACACACTCGGGGATTCCCTCAGACACACACTCTGGGACAGTCTGGGATTCCATCTCTCCCCCACACTCGGGGACACCCTCTCTCAAACACACACTGGGATTCCCTCTCTCTCACAAACTCTGGGAAACACACACACACTCTGGGATTCTCTCTCACACACTATGGTACTCTCCGGGATGCCCTCTCTCACAGACACTCTGGGATTGGCTCTCTCTCATGCACTCTGGGATTCCCTCTCTCACACACTCTCTGTGATTCCCTCTCTATCACATACTATGGGATTCTCTCACACACACTCTGGGAATCCCACTCTCACGCACACTCTGGGATTCCCTCTCTCACACACACTCTGGGATTCCCTCTCTCACACACACTCTCCGGGATTCACTATCAAACACAGTCTGGAATTGTCACAAACACACACACACTGCGATTCCCACTCTGGGACTGTCTGGGATTCCCTCTCTCACACACACTCTGGGAAACTCACACACACACTTTGGGATTCTCTCACACTCTCTGGGATTCCCACTCTCACTCACATGCTGGGATTCCGTCTCTCGCACACACTCTGGGATTGGCTCTCTCTCACGCACTCTAGGATTCCCTCTCTCACACACACTCTGGGACTCTCTGGGATTCCCTCTCTCACACACACTCTGGGAAACAAACACATTCACTCTGGGATTCTCTCACACTCACGCACGGACTCACTGGGATGCCCGCTCTCTCACACACAATCTGAGATTCCCTCTCACACACACACAATCTGAGATTCCCTCACACACACTCTGGGATTGCCTCTCTCACACATACTGTGGGATTGTCTCACACACATTCTTGGTCTCTCTGGGATTCCCACTCTCACTCCCACGCTGGGATTCCCTCTCTCACGCACAATCTGGGACTCCCTCGGTTCCCTCTCACACACAAACACACTCCTGGATTCTCTGGGATGCCCTCTTTCCCACACACTCTGGGAAACTCACACACACACACACTCTGGGATCCTCTCACAAACACTGGGATTGGCACTCTCTCACGCACTCTAGGATTCCCTCTCTCACGCACTCTCACACACACTGTGGGAATCTCTCACACACACTCTTGGACTCTCTGGGATTCCCACTCTCACTCACACTCTGGGATTCCCTCTCTCACACACAATCTGGGACTCCCTCGGATTCCCTCTCACACACAAACAAACACTGGATTCTCTGGAATGCTCTCTTCCCCACACTCTCTCGGAAACTCACACACACATACACTCTGGGATCCTCTCAGAAACCCTCTGGGATTGGCACTCTCTCACGCACTCTAGGATTCCCTCTCTCACGCACTCGAAGATTCCCTCTCTATCACAAACTCACTGGGATTCCCTCTCTATCACACACACCCTGGCAATCCCTCTCTATCACACACTCTCTGGCAATCCCACTCTATCACACTCTCTCTGGCATTCCCTCTCTACCACACACTATGGATGCCCTCTCTCACACACACTCTGGGATTGGCTCTCTCTCACGCATTCTAGGATTCCCTCTCTCACACACACCCTGGGACTCTCTGGGATTCCCTGTCTCACAAACGCTCTGTGAAACTCGCGCACACACTCTGGGATTTCGACTCTCACACACACTCTGGGAAACACATACTCACTCTGGGATTCTCTCTCACACATGCACGGACTCTCGGGGATGCCGTCTCTCACAGACACACACTCTGGGTCTCACTGGGATGCCCTCTCTCACACACACTCTGGTATTCCTTCTCTCACACACTCTCTTGGATTCCCTCTCTCACACACACACCCTGGGACTCCGTCTCTCATAAACGCTCTGTGAAACTCGCATACACACTCTGGGATTCCGACACTCACAGAGTCTGCGATTTGCTCACACACACATTCTGGGACTCTCTGGGATTCCCTCTCTCACACACACTCTGGGATTCTCTCACACACAAACCTGGAACTCTCTGGAATTCCCTCTCTCACACACTCTGGGATTCACTCTCTTACACACAGGGACTCGCTGGAATTCCCTCTCTCACCCACAATCTGGGATTCCCTCTCTCAGACACCCTCTGGGATTCCCACTCTCACAAACACTCTGGGATACTGTCTCTCACCATCACTCTGGGATTCTCTCTCTCACACACACTCTGGGACTCTCTGGGATCCCCTCTCTCTCACACACTCTGGGACTCTCTCACACACACTCTGGGACTCTCTCACACACACTCTGGGACACAGTGATTCTCTTACACACACTGGAATTCTCTCGCACACTCTGGCACACTCAGGGAATCTCTCTTACATTTGGGATTCCCTTACACACCATAGGCTTCTGGGACTCTCTCACTTACTTTGGGACTCTCTCTTACTCACTGTGGGATTCCCTTACACGCTCCTGGATTCTCTCTCACACTCTGGGACTCTCTGGGATTCTCTCACACACTCTCGGAATCCCTAACACACTCGGGGAAAGACTGGGATTTCCTTACACACTCTGAGGTTCTCTTACACACTCTGGGATTCCCTCTCTCACACACAATCTCAGATTCTCTCTCTCACAAACACACTTGGAAACACACACACACTCTGGGATTCTAACTTTCTCTCACAGTTTGGGATTCCCACTCTCACACACACTCTGGGATTCTCTCTCTCACAAACACTCTGGGTTTCTCTTACACACTCTGGGAATTCCCTGAAACACTCTGGGACTTCCACTCTTACCCTCACTCTGGGATTCCCTCTCTCTCACACACACGGGGACTCTCTGGGATTCCCTCTCTCAAACACACTCGGGGATTCCCTCTCACATTAACACTCTGGGATTCCCTCGATCTCACACACTCTGGAATTCCCCCTCTCTCACACTCACTCTGGGATTCTCTCACACACACCCTGGCATTCCCTCTTTCACACACACTCTAGGACTCTGCTGGGATTCCCTCTCTCTCACACACTCTGGAATAATCTCACACACACTCTGGGATACTCAGGGATTCCCTCTCTCACACACACTCTGGGATTCCCTCTCTCAACACTCGCTCTGGGAAACTCGCACACACACCTTGGGATTCTCTCATTCATACTCTGGGATTCTCTCTCGCATACACACTCTGGGATTCCGACTCTCACACACAGTCTGGGATTCGCTCACACATACACTCTGGGACTCTCTCGGATTCCCTCACACACACACTCTGGGATTCCGTTTGTCTCACACACTGAGGGATTCCGTCTCTCACACACACTCCTGGGAAACTCGGACACACACTGGAATTCCCACTCTCTGACACAATCTGGGACTCTCTCGGATTCTCTCTCTCTCACACACACACTCTGGGATTCACACACACACACACACACACACACACACACACACACACACGGACTCTCTGGGATTCCCTCTCCCTCACACACATACTCTGGGACTCTCTGGGATTTCCTCTCTCACACTCTGGGACTCTCTGTGATTCCCAGTCTGGCACACGCTCTGGGATTGCCTCTCTCAACACTCACTCTGGCATTCCCACTGACATACACACTCTGGGAAACTCGCATGCATACTTTGGGATTCTCTCATTCTTACTCTGGGATTCCGACTCTCAAACATAATCTGGCATTCCGTCTCTCACACACACCCTGGGACTCCATCTCTCACAAACACTGTGTGAAACTCGCACACACAATCTGGGATTCCGACTCTGACACAGAGTCTGGGATTCTCTCACACACACACTCTGCGACTATCTGGGATTCCTTTTCTCTCACACACTCTGGGATTCCATCTCTCTCACACACTCGTGGAAACTCGCACATACTCTCTTACTCACTGTGGGATTCCCTTACATGCTGTGCGATTCTCTCTCACACTCTGGGACTCTCTCACACACTCTAGGAATCCCTAACACACTCGGGGACACATTGAGATTCCCTTACACACTCTGGGATTCCCGCTCTCACACACTCTGGGATTCCCTCTCACACACACACTCTGGGATTCCCTCTCTCACACACACTCTGGGATTCTCTCTGACACACACAATCTCGGATTCTCTCTCACAAACACACTGGGAAACTCACACACACACTCTGGGATTCTAACTTTCTCTCACACTTTGGGAGTCCCACTCTCACACGCACTCGGGGACTCTCTGAGATTCCCTTCAGCTCACACACACTCTGGGATCCCTTCTCTCAAACACACTCTGGGAAACTCACACACACACTCTGGGATTCTAACCTTCTCTCACACTTTGGGATTCCCACTCTCACACACACTCAGGGACTCTCTGAGATTCCCTTCAGCTCACACACACTCTGGGATCCCCTCTCTCAAACACACTCTGGGAAACCCACACACACTCTGGGGTTCTCTCTCTCACACACTCACACACTCTGGAATTCCCTCTCTAAGATTCTGGGACTCTCTGGGATTCCCTTACACAATCTGGGACGCAAGGACCCTCGGGGATTCCCTCTCTCACACACACTCGGGGATTTGCCCTCTCTCACACACTATGGGATTCACTATCACACACACACTCTGGGATTCCCTCTCTGACACACTGGGACTCTCTGGGATTCTCTCTCTCACACACACTCTGGGATTCCACATCTCTCACACACACTCTGGGAAACAAACACATTCACTCTGGGATTCTCTCACACTCACGCACGGACTCTCTGAGATGCCCTCTCTCTCTCACACACACTCTGGGTCTCACTGGGATTCCCACTCTCACACACACTCTGGGATTCCCCCTCTCACACACACTCTGGGATTCCCTCTCTCACACATACTCTGGGATTCCATCTCTCACACACACTCTGGGAAACACACACACACACTCTGGGATTCTCTGACAAACATTCTGGGACTCTCAGGGATGCCCTCTCTCACACACTCTATGGGATTGGCTCTCTCTCACGCACTCTAGGACTCTCTGGGATTCCCTCTCTCTCACACACTCTGGAATTCCATCTTTCTCACACTCTTTGGGATTCCCTCTCTCACACAATCTCTGGGATTCCCTCTCTATCACACTCTCTGGGATTCCCTCTCTATCACACTCTCTGGGATTCTCTCACACACACTCTGGGACACTCTGGGATTCCGACTGTCATGCACACTCTGGGATTCCCTCTCTCACACTCACTCTTCCATTGGCTCTCTCCCAAACACACTCTGGGAATCTCTCACACGCACTCTGGGGCTCTCTGGGATTCCCACTCTCACACACACTCTGGAAATCTCTCACACACATTCTGGGACACTCTGGGATTCCCACTCTCACACACACTCTGCGACTCTCTGGGATTCGCTCTCTCACACACACTCGGGGATTCCCTCTCTCACACACACACACTCTGGGACACTCTGGGATTCCTTCTCTCCCCCACACTCGGGGACACCCTATCTCAAACACATTCTGGGGTTCTCTGACACACACTCTGGGACTCTCAGGGATGCCCTCTCTCACACACACTCTGGGATTGGCTCTCTCTCACGCACTCTGGGATTCCCTCTCTCACACACACCCTGGGACTCCCTCTCTAACACACACCCTGGGACCCCCTCTCTCGCACAACACCCTGGGACTCCCTCTCTCACACACTCACTCTGGGATTCTCTCACACACACTCTGGGACTCTCTGGGATGTCCTCTCTCTCACACGCTCTGGAGTTCCCTCTCTCACACACGCTCTGGGACTCCCTCTCTCACAAACGCTCTGTGAAACTCGCATACACACTCTGGGATTCCGACACTCTCAGAGTCTGGGATTCGCTCACACAAACTCTCTGGGACTCTCTGGGATTCCCTCTCTCTCACACACGCTGGGATTCTCTCACACACAATCTGGAACTCTCTGGGATTCCCTCTCTCACACACACTCTGGGATTCCCTACACACACACTCTGGGACTGTCTGGGATTCCCTCTCTCACACACAGGGACTCGTTGGAATTCCCTCTCTCACACACAATCTGGTATTCCCTCTCTCAGACACCCTCTGGGACTCCCATCTCACACACACTCTGGGATACTCTCTCTCACCATCACTCTGGGATTCTCTCTCACACACACATTCTGGGACTCTCTGGGATCCTCTGTCTCTCTCACACTCTGGGACTCTCTCACACACAGTCTGGGACACTCACAGACACACTCTGGGACACTGTGATTCTCTTACACACACTGGAAGTCTCTCGCACACACTGGCACACTCAGGGAATCTCTCTTACATTTGGGATTCCCTTACACACCATAGGCTTCTGGGACTCTCTCACATACTTTGGGACTCTCTCTTACTCACTGTGGGATTCCCTTACATGCTGTGCGATTCTCTCTCACACTCTGGGACTCTCTCACACACTCTAGGAATCCCTAACACACTCGGGGACACACTGAGATTCCCTTACACACTCTGGGATTCCCGCTCTCACACACTCTGGGATTCCCTCTCACACACACACTCTGGGATTCCCTCTCTCACACACACTCTGGGATTCTCTCTGACACACACAATCTCGGATTCTCTCTCACAAACACACTGGGAAACTCACACACACACTCTGGGATTCTAACTTTCTCTCACACTTTGGGAGTCCCACTCTCACACGCACTCGGGGACTCTCTGAGATTCCCTTCAGCTCACACACACTCTGGGATCCCTTCTCTCAAACACACTCTGGGAAACTCACACACACACTCTGGGATTCTAACCTTCTCTCACACTTTGGGATTCCCACTCTCACACACACTCAGGGACTCTCTGAGATTCCCTTCAGCTCACACACACTCTGGGATCCCCTCTCTCAAACACACTCTGGGAAACCCACACACACTCTGGGGTTCTCTCTCTCTCACACTCACACACTCTGGAATTCCCTCTCTAAGATTCTGGGACTCTCTGGGATTCCCTTACACAATCTGGGACGCTAGGACCCTCGGGGATTCCCTCTCTCACACACACTCGGGGATTTGCCCTCTCTCACACACTATGGGATTCACTATCACACACACACTCTGGGATTCCCTCTCTGACACACTGGGACTCTCTGGGATTCTCTCTCTCTCACACACTCTGGGATTCCCCATCTCTCACACACACTCTGGGACTCTCTGCGATTCCCTCTCTCTCCCACACTCTGGAATAATCTCACACACAATGGGCCTCTCTGGGATTCCCTCTCTCACACACACTCACTCTGGCATTCCCTCTCACATACACACTCTGGGAAACTCACGCACACGCCTTGGGATTCTCTCATTCATACTCTGGGATTCCCTCTCTCATACACACTCTGGGATTCCGACTCTCACACACAGTCTGGGATTCGCTCACACACACACTCTGGGACGCTCTGGGATTCCCTCTCTCACACACATTCTGGGATTCCGTCTCTCTCACACACTATGGGATTCCCTCTCTCACACACTCAGGGATTCCCTCTCTCACACACACTCTGGGAAACTCGCACACACACTGGAATTCCCACTCTCACACACAATGTGGGACTCTCCCGGATTCTCTCTCGCTCACACACACCCTTGGATTCCCTCTATCACACACTCTCGGGGTCTGTCTGGCACCCCCTCTCACATACACACTCTGGAAAACTCACACGCATACTTTGGGAGTCTCTCATTCATACTCTGGGATTCCCTTTCTCTTCCACACTCTGGGATTCCCTCTCTGACACAAACCCTCTGGGAATCCCTCTCTCACACACACTCTGGGGCTCTCTGGGATTCCCTCTCACACACGCACTCTGGGAATCTCTCACACACACACACACTCTGGGATTCTCTCACAAACAAACACACTCCTGGATTCTCTGGGATGCCCACTCTCCCACACACCCTGGGATTCCCTCTCTCACACACACTCTGGGATTCCCTCTCTCACACACACACTCGGGGATTCCCTCTCTCACACACACACTCTGGGATTCCCTCTCTCACACACACTCTGGGACTCTCTGGGATTCCCTCTCTCTCACACACTCTGGAATAATCTCACACACAGTCTGGGATTCCCTCTCACAAACACACTCTGGTTTTTTTTTTCTCTCTCTCTCTCTCTCACACACACACACACACACACACAGGGATTCCCTCTCTCTCTCATACGCTGTGATTCTCTCAAACAAAATCTAGGTCTCTCTGGGATTCCCTATCTCACACACTCGGGAAAATGTCACACACACTCTGGGATTCTCTCATACACACTCTGGGACTCTCTGGGATTCCCTCTCTCACACACACTTTGGGATTCCGTCTCTCTCACACACTATGGGATTCCCTATCTCACACACTTTGGGATTCTCTCACACACACACTCAGGGATTCCCTCTCTCACACACACTCTGGGAAACTCGCATATACACTGGAATTCCCACTCTCTCACACAATCTGGGACTCTCTCTAATTTTCTCTCGCTCACACACACTCTTGGATTCCCTCTGGCACACCCTCTTGGGTACTCTCTGGGTTTCCCTCTCACATACACACTCTGGGAAACTCACACGCATGCTTTGGGATCCTCTCATTCATACTCTGGGAATCCCTCTCTCACACACACTCTGGGATTCCGACTCTCTCACACACTCTGGGATTCTCTCACACACACTCTCTGGGATTCCCTCTCTCACACACTCTCTGGGATTCCCTCTCACGTACACACTCTGGGAAACTCGCACACACACTTTGGGATTCTCTCATTCATTCGCTGTGATTCCCGCTCTCATACACAGTCTAGGATTCCGACTCTCACGCACAGTCTGGGATTCGCTCACGCACACACTCTGGGACGCTCTGGGATTCCCTTTCACACACAATCTGGGATTCCTGCTCTCTAACACACTCTGGCATTCCCTCTCTCTCACACACTTTGGGATTCTCTAACACACACACTCAGGGATTCCCTCTCTCTCACACACACTGGGATTCTCTCAAACACAATCTGGGTCTCTCTGGGATTCCCTCTCACATACACACTCTGGGAAACTCACACGCATGCTTTGGGATCCTCTCATTCGTACTCTGGGATTCCCTCTCTCACACACACTCTGGGATTCCGACTCTCTCACACACTCTGGGATTCTCTCACACACACTCTCTGGGATTCCCTCTCTCGCACACTCTCTGGGATTCCGCCTCACGCACACACTCTGGGATTCCCTCTCTCACACACACTCGGGGATTCCCTCTCACACACACAGTCTGGGACTCTCTGGGATTCTCTCACACACACACTCTGGGATTCCTTCTCTCACACACTCGCTGGGATTCCCTCTCTCAAACACACTCGCTGGGATTCCCTCTCTCAAACACACTCGCTGGGATTCCCTCTCTCACACACTCGCTGGGATTCCCTCTCTCACACACTCGCTGGGATTCCCTCTCTCACACAATCGCTGGGATTCCCTCTCTCACACACTCGCTGGGATTCCCTCTCTCAAACACTCGCTGGGATTCCCTCTCTCACACATACTCTGGGATGGCTCTCTCTCAAGCATTCGAGGATTGCCTCTCTCACACACACTCTTGGACTCTCTAGGATTCCCTCTCTCACACACAATCTGGGACTCTCTCGGATTCTCTCTCTCTCATACACACTCTTGGAGTCCCTCTATCACAAACTCTCGGGGACTCTCTGGGATTCCCTCTCTCTCTCTCACTCTGGGATTCTCTCACACACACTCTGGGATTCTCTCACACACACTCTGGGATTCCCTCTCTCTCACACACTCTGGGATTCTCTGATACACACTCTGGGACTCTCTGGGATTCCTTCTCTCCCACACACTCGGGGACTCCCTCTTACATACTCTGGGGCTCTCTGGGATTGGCTCTCCCTCTCACATGCTCTGGGGCGCGCTGGGATTGGCTCTCTATCTTACGCTCTCGGGCGCGCTGGGACTCCCATGCTCTCACGCGCGCGGGGACTCTCTCAGATTCTCTCTCTCTCACATACACTCTTGGATTCCCTCTATCACACACTCTCTGGGACTCCCTCTCACACACACACACACACACCCTGGGCCTCCCTCTCACACACACACTCTGGGATTCTCTCACACACACACTCTCTGGGATTCTCTGGGATGCCCTCTCTCACACACTCTCTGGGATTCCCTCTCTCACACACACTCTGGGATGGCTCTCTCTCACGCACTCTAGGATTGCCTCTCTCACACACACCCTGGGACTCTCTAGGATTCCCTCTCTCACAACATCTGGGATTCCATCTGTCACACACACTCTGGGCAACACACACACACACACTGGGATTCTCTCACACTCACTCTGGGATTCCCTCTCTCACACACAGCCTGGGACTCTGGGATTCCCTCTCTCACACACAATCTGGGACTCTCTCAGATTCTCTCTCTCTCATACACACTCTTGGAGTCCCTCTATCACAAACTCTCGGGGATTCTCTGGGATTCCCGCACAGAAACACACTCTGGGATTCCCTCTCTCTCTCACTCTGGGATTCTCTCACAGACACTCTGGAATTCCCTCTCTCACACACATTCTGGGATTCTCTGATACACACTCTGGGACTCTCTGGGATTCCTTCTCTCCCACACACTCGGGGACTCCCTCTCACATACTCTGGGACTCCCAGGGATGCCCTCTCTCACACACACTCTGGGATTCCCACTCTGGGACACTCTCACACACACTCTGGGATTCCCTCACACACACTCTGGGATTCCCTATCTCACACACAGGGACTCGCTGGAATTCCCTCTCCCACCCACAATCTGGGATTCCCTCTCTCAGACACCCTCTGGGATTCCCACTCTCACACACACTCTGGGATACTGTCTCTCACCATCACTCTGGGATTCTCTCTCTCACACACACTCTGGGACTCTCTGGGATCCCCTCTCTCTCTCACACTCTGGGACTCTCTAACACACAGTCTGGGACACTCACAGACACACTCTGGGACACTGTGATTCTCTTACACACACTGGAATTCTCTCGCACACACTGGCACACTCAGGGAATCTCTCTTACATTTGGGATTCCCTTACACACCATAGGCTTCTGGGATTCTCTCTCTTACTCACTGTGGGATTTCTTTACACACTCTGGGATTCCCGCTCTCACACACTCTGTGATGCCCTCTCACACACACTCTGGAATGCCCTCTCACACACACTCTGGAATGCCCTCTCACGCACACACTCTGGAATGCCCTCTCTCTCACACATACTCGGGGAAACTCACACACACACTCTGGGATTCTAACTTTCTCTCACACTTTGGGATTCCCACTCTCACACACACTCAGGGACTCTCTGAGATTCCCTTCAGCTCACACACACTCTGGGAAACCCACACACTCTCTGGGATTCTCTTTCACACACACACACACTCTGGAATTCCCTCTCTCACATTCTGGGACTCTCTGCGATTCCCTTACACAATCTGGGATGCTAGGTCCCTCGTCCAAACACCCTGGGTTTCTCTCACACACTCTGGGAATTCCCTCAAACACTGTGGGATTTCCACTCTTGCCCACACTCTGGGACTCTCTGGGATTCCCTCTCTATCACACACACTCGGGGATTCCCTCTCTCACACACACACTCTGGGACTCCCTCTCTCACACACACACACACACTGGGACTCCCTCTCTCTCACACACACACTCTGGGACTCCCTCTCTCACACACACACTCTGGGACTCCCTCTCTCACACACACACTCAGGGATTCCCGCTCTCACACACACACACTCAGGGATTCCCCCTCTCTCACACACACACTCCGGGACACTCTGGGATTCGCTCTCTCTCACACACTCTGGGATTCCCTCTCACAAACACACTCTGGTTTTCTCTCTCTCTCACACACACACACACAGGGATTCCCTCTCTCTCTCACACGCTGGGATTCTCTCAAACACAACCTGGGTCTCTCTGGGATTCCCTCTCTCACACACACTCTGGGATGCCCTCTCTCACACACACTCTGGGAAACTCACACACACACTCTGGGATTCTAACTTTCTCTCACACTTTGGGATTCCCTCTCTCACACACACTCAGGGATTCCCTCTCTCACACACACACTCAGGGATTCCCTCTCTCACACACACACTCAGGGATTCACTATCACACACGCACTCTGGGATTCCCTCTGACATTCTGGGACTCTCTGGGATTCCCCCTCTCTCACACACACTCTGGGACTCTCTGGGATTCCCTCTCTCTCACACACTCTGGAATAATCTCACACACACACAGGGATTCCCTCTCTCTCACACACGCTGGGATTCTCTCAAACACAATCTGGGATCTCTGGGATTCCCTCTCTCACACACACTCGGGAAAATGTCACACACACTCTGGGACTCTCTGGGATTCCCTCTCTCACACACACTTTGGGATTCCGTCTCTCTCACACACTCTGGGGATTCCCTCAAACACTCTGGGATTTCCACTCTTACCCACACTCTGGGACTCTCTGGGATTCCCTCTCTCTCACACACACTCGGGGATTCCCTCTCTCACACACACACACTCTGGGATTCCCTCTCTCACACACACACTCGGGGATTCCCTCTCTCACACACACACTCGGGGATTCCCTCTCTCACACACACTCTGGGATTCCCTCTCACACACACACTCTGGGATTCCCTCTCACACACACTCTGGGATTCCCTCTGACACTCTGAGACTCTCTGGGATTCCCCCTCTCTCACACACACTCTGGGACTTTCTGGGATTCCCTCTCTCTCACACACTCTGGAATAATCTCACACACACTCTGGGATTCCCTCTCACAAACACACTCTGGTTTTTCTCTCTCTCTCTCTCTCTCTCTCTCTCTCACACACACACACACACACACGCACAGGGATTCCCTCTCTCTCTCATACGCTTTGATTCTCTCAAACACAATCTAGGTCTCTCTGGGATTCCCTCTCTCACACACTCGGGAAAATGTCACACACACTCTGGGACTCTCTGGGATTCCCTCTCTCTCACACACTCTGGAATAATCTCACACACACACAGGGATTCCCTCTCTCTCACACACGCTGGGATTCTCTCAAACACAATCTGGGATCTCTGGGATTCCCTCTCTCACACACACTCGGGAAAATGTCACACACACTCTGGGACTCTCTGGGATTCCCTCTCTCACACACACTTTGGGATTCCGTCTCTCTCACACACTATGGGATTCCCTATCTCACACACTCTGGGATTCTCTTCCACACACTCTCTGGGATTCCCTCTCTCACACACTCTCTGGGATTCCGCCTCACGCACACACTCTGGGATTCCCTCTCACATACACACTCTGGGAAACTCGCGCACACACTTTGGGATTCTCATTCATTCGCTGTGATTCCCGCTCTCATACACAATCTGGGATTCCCTCTCTCATACACACTCTGGGATTCCGACTCTCACACACAGTCTGGGATTCGCTCACGCACACACTCTGGGACGCTATGGGATTCCCTCTCACACACAATCTGGGATTCCTGCTCTCTCACACACTCTGGCATTCCCTCTCTCTCACACACTTTGGGATTCTCTCACACACACACTCAGGGATTCCCTCTCTCACACACACGCTGGGATTCTCTCAAACACAATCTGGGTCTCTCTGGGATTCCCTCTCTCACACACACTTTGGGATTCTCTCACACACACTCTCTAGGATTCCCTCTCTCGCACACTCTCTGGGATTCCACCTCACGCACACACTCTGGGATTCCCTCTCTCTCACACTTTGGGATTCTCTCACACACACACTCTGGGATTCCTTCTATCCCACACACTCGGGGATTCCCTCACTCAAACGCTCTCTGGGATTCCCTCTCACACACACAGTCTGGGACTCTCTGGGATTCCCACTCTTACTCACACTCTGGGATTCGCTCACACACAAACTCTGGGACTCTCTGGGATTCCCTCTCTCTCTCACACTCTGGGATTCTCTCACACACATACTCTGGGATTCCTTCTCTCAAACACACTCGGGGATTCCCTCTCTCACACATTCGCTGGGATTCTCTCTCTCAAACACACTCGCTGGGATTCCCTCGCTCAAACACACTCGGGGATTCCCTCTCTCACACAATCGCTGGGATTCCCTCTCTCAAACACACTCGCTGGGATTCCCTCTCTCACTCACTCGCTGGGATTCCCTCTCTCACACACTCGCTGGGATTCCCTCTCTCACACATACACTGGGATGGCTCTCTCTCACGCAAACTAGGATTGCCTCTCTTACACACACTCTGGGACTCTCTAGGATTCCCTCTCTCACAACATCTGGGATTCCATCTGCCACACACACACTGGGAAACACACACACACACACACACACACACACACACACACACACACTGGGATTCTCTCACACTCACTCTGGGATTCCCTCTCTCACACACACTCTGGGACTCTCTGGGATTCCCACTCTCCCACACAGTCTGGGACTCTCTCGGATTCTCTCTCTCTCATACACACTCTTGGAGTCCCTCTATCACAAACTCTCGGGGACTCTCTGGGATTCCCTCTCTCACTCGCACTCTGGGATTCTCGCACACAAAAACATTCTGGGATTCCCTCTCTCTCTCTCACTCTGGGATTCTCTCACACACACTCTGGGATTCCCTCTCTCACACACACTCTGGGATTCTCTGATACACACTCTGGGACTCTCTGGGATTCCTTCTCTCCCACACACTCGGGGACTCCCTCTCACATACTCTGGGACTCCCAGGGATGCCCTCTCTCACACACACTCTGGGATTGGCTCTCTGGGATTCCCTCTCTCACACACAGTCTGGGATTCTCTCACACACACTCTGGGACTCTCTGGAATTCCCAGTCTGACACACACGCTGGGATTCCCACTCTCACACACACACTGGGATTCCCACTCACACACACACGCTGGGATTCCCACTCTCAACACTCACTCTGGCATTCCCTCTCACATACACACTCTGGGAAACTCTCACACACACTCTGGGATTCTCGGGGATTCCCTCTCCCACACACATCTGGGATTCCCTCTGTCACACACACTCTGGGAAACACACACACACACTCTGGGATTCCCACTCTCCCACACAATCTGGGACTCTCTCGGATTCTCTCTCTCTCACACACACTCTTGGATTCCCTCTATCACACACTCTCGGGGACTCTCTGGGATTCCCTCTCACACATACACACACTCAGAGATTCTCGCACTCAAACACACTCTGGGATGCCCTCTCTCACACACATTCTGGGATTCTCTCACACACACTCTGGGATTCCCTCTCTCTCACACACTCTGGGATTCTCTGATACACTCTCTGGCATTCCTCCTCTCCCACACACTCGGGGACTCCCTCTCACATACTCTGGGGCTCTCTGGGATTGGCTCTCCCTCTCACATGCTCTGGGGCGCGCTGGGATTGGCTCTCTCTCTTACACTCTCTGGCGCGCTGGGACTCCCACGCTCTCACGCGTGCGGGGACTCTCTCAGATTCTCTCTCTCTCACATACATTCTTGGATTCCCTCTATCACACACTCTCTGGGACTCCCTCCCACACACACACACACACACACCCTGGGCCTCCCTCTCGCACACACACTCTGGGATTCTCTCACACACACACTCTCTGGGATTCTCTGGGATGCCCTGTCCCACACACACTCTGGGATTCTCTCTCTCATAAACACTCTGTGCAACTCGCACACACTCTGGGATTCTCTCACACACACACTCTGGGACTCTCTGGGATTCCATCTCTCTCACACACGAGTGGAAACCCGCACACACTCTGGGATTCCCTCTCTCAACACTCACTCTGGCATTTCCTCTCACATACACACTCTGGGAAACTCGCGCACATACTTTGGGATTCTCTCATTCATACTCTGGCATTCGCTCTCTCTCACACACTCTGGGATTCTCTCACACACACACACTCTGGGACTCCAAGTCTGATACACGCGCTGGGATTCCCTCTCTCAACACACACTCTGGGAAACTCGCACGCATACTCTGGCATTCCATCCCACTCACACACTCTGGGATTCCGTCCCACTCACACACTCTGGGAAACACACACACACACTCTGGGATTCTCTCACACACGCAAATGGCGTTACACGGGGTGGGGGAAAATGGCATTGCACGGGGTGGGGTGAAACAGCGTTGGGGGGGTGGCGTTGCACGTGGTTGGGGGTGAACAGCGTTGGGGGGAGCAGCATAGCACGGGGTTGGGGGGAAAGGGTTGGGGGAAACGGCGTTGCACGGGATTGGGGGACAGGGTTGGGAGGAACGGCATTGCGGGAAAACAGCGTTGCACGGGGTTGGGGTACAGGGTCGGGGGAAAACAGCATTGCACGGGGTTGGGGTGATGGGGGGGAATGGGGTGGAACGGGGTTGAACGGGGTTGGGGGGGAACGGGGTTGAACGGGGTTGGGGGAATGGGGTTGGGGGGGATGGGGTTGGGGGGGACGGGGTTGGGGGGGGACGGGGTTGGGGGGACGGGGTTGGGGGGACGGGTTTGGGGGGGACGGGGTTGGGGGGGACGGGGTTGGGGGGACGGGTTTGGGGGGGAACGGGGTTGGGGGGACGGGGTTGGGGGGGACGGGGTTGGGGGGTACGGGGTTGGGGGGGACGGGGTTGAGGGGGACGGAGTTGGGGGGGAACGGGGTTGGGGGGACGGGGTTGGGGGGGACGGGGTTGGGGGGGACGGGGTTGGGGGGGTTGAGGGGGGAACTGGGTTGGGGGGGACTGGGTTGGGGGGAAACGGGGTTGGGGGGAAACGGGATTGGGGGGAACAGGGTTGGGGGGAACGGGGTTGGGAGGAACGGGGTTGGGGGGAACGTGGTTGCACGGGGTTAGGGGGGGAACGGGGTTGCACGGGGTTGGGGGGAACGGGGTTGTGGGGGGGAGTGGGGTTGGGGGGAACGGGGCTGGACGCGGTTGGGGGGAACGGGGTTGGGGCGGAACGGGGTTGGGGGGAACGGGGTTGGGGGAAACGGGGCTGCACGCGGTTGGGGGGGAACGGGGTTGGGGGGGAACGGGGTTGGGGGGGAACGGTGTTGGGGGAACGGGGTTGGGGGGAACGGGGTTGGTGGGAACGGGGTTGGGGGGAACGTGGTTGGTGGGGCGGGGCTGGGGGGAACAGGGTTGCACGGGGTTGGGGGGGACGGGGTTGCACGTGGTTGGGGGAACGGGGTGGTGGGGGGGACGGTGTTGGGGGGGCGGTGTTGGGGGAACAGGGTTGCACGGGGTTGGGGGTACGGGGTTGGGGGGACGAGGTTGCACGGGGTTGGGGGGACGGGGTTGGGGGGAAATGGGGTGTGTGAACCGCGTTGGACGGGGTTGGAGGGGAACGGGTTTGCACGGGGTTGGGGGGACGGGGTTGGGTGGGAACGGCGTTACACGGGGTTGCAGGAACGGGGTTGGGGGGACGGGGTTGGGTGGGAACGGGGTTGGACGGGGTTGGGGGGAACGCGGTTGGGGGGAACGGGGTTGGGGGGAACGGGGTTGGGGGTGAACGGGGTTGGGGGGGAACGGGGGTTGCACGGGGTTGGGGGGGAACGGGGTTGCACGGGGTTGAGGCGGGTACGGGGTTGCACCGGGTTGGGGGGAACGGGGTTGGGGCGGAACGGGGGTGATGGGGGTGGGTGAACCGCGTTGCACGAGGTTGGGGGGGAACGTGTTTGCACGGGGTTGGGGGGATGGGGGTGTGTGAAACGCGTTGCACGGGGTTGGGGGTGAACGGAGTTGCACGTGTTTGGGGGGATGGGGGTGGGTGAACCGCGTTGCACGGGGTTGGGGGTGAACGGGGTTGCAAGGGGTTGGGGGACCGGGGTTGCACGGGGTTGGGGGAAAACGGGGTTGCACGGGGTTGGGGGAACGGGGTTGGGGGGACGGGGTTGCACGGGGTTGGGGGGAAATGGGGTGTGTGAACCGCGTTGGACAGGGTTCTAGGGGAACGGGTTTGCACGGGGTTGGGGGGGATGGGGTTGCACGGGGTTTGGGGGACGGGTTTGCACGGGCTTGGGGGGGACGGGGTTGCACGGGGTTGGGGGGGACGGGGTTGCACGGGGTTGGGAGGGAACGGGGTTGCACGGGGTTGGGAGGGAACGGGGTTGGGGGGAACGGGGTTGTGGGGAGGAACGGGTTTGTGGGGAGCAACGGGTTTGTGGGGGGGAACGGGTTTGTGGGGGGGACGGGGTTGGGGGGGAACGGGGTTGGGGGGAACGGGGTTGCACGGGGTTGGTGGGGAACGGGGTTGCACGGGATTGGGGGGGAACGGGGTTGGGGGGACGGGGTTGCACGGGGTTGGGGGGAAGGGGTTGCACAGGGTTGGGGGGGGACGGGGTTGGGGAGGAACGGGGTTGGGGGAACGGGGCTGCACGGGTTGGGGGGGAACGGGGTTGGGGGGAACGGGATTGGGGGGAACGGGGTTGCACGGGGTTGGGGAGGAACGGGTTTGGGGGGAGCGGGGTTGCACGGGGTTGGGGGAAACGGGTTTGGGGTGAACGGGGTTGTGGGGAACGGGGTTGTGGGGGGGGAACGGGTTTGTGGGGGGGACGGGGTTGGTGTGGCGGGGTTGGGGGGAGCAGGGTTGCACGGGGTTGGGGGGAAATGGGATTGCACGGGGTTGGGTGGGGGAATGGGGTTTGGGGGAATGGGGTTGCACAGGGTTTGGGGGGAACGGGGTTGGGGGGAACGGGGTTGCACGGGGTTGGGGGGGACGGGGTTGGGGGAAACGGGGTGCACGGGGTTGGGGGGGACGGGGTTGCACGGGGTTGGGGGGAAGGGGTTGCACGGGGTTGGGGGGAAGGGGTTAAACGGGGTTGGGGGGAAGGGGTTGCACGGGGTTGGGGGGGAGGGGTTGCACGGGGTTGGGGGGGAAGGGGTTGCACGGGGTTGGGGGGAAGGGGTTGCACGGGGTTGGGGGGAAGGGGTTGCACGGGGTTGGGGGGGAAGGGGTTGCAAGGGGTTGGGGGAAGGGGTTGCACGGGGTTGGGGGGAAGGGGTTGCACGGGGTTGGGGGGACGGGGTTGGGTGTTTAACGGCGTTACACGGGGTTGGGGGAACGGGGTTGGGGGGACGGGGTTGGGTGGGAACGGGGTTGGACGGGGTTGGGGGGAACGGGGTTGGGGGGAACGGGGTTGGGGGGAACGGGGTTGGGGGTGAACGGGGTTGGGGGGGAACGGGGGTTGCACGGGGTTGGGGGGGAACGGGGTTGCACGGGGTTGAGGCGGGTACGGGGTTGCACCGGGTTGGGGGGAACGGGGTTGGGGCGGAACGGGGGTGATGGGGGTGGGTGAACCGCGTTGCACGAGGTTGGGGGGGAACGTGTTTGCACGGGGTTGGGGGGATGGGGGTGGGTGAAACGCGTTGCACGGGGTTGGGGGTGAACGGAGTTGCACGTGTTTGGGGGGATGGGGGTGGGTGAACCGCGTTGCACGGGGTTGGGGGTGAACGGGGTTGCACGGGGTTGGGGGACCGGGGTTGCACGGGGTTGGGGGAAAACGGGGTTGCACGGGGTTGGGGGAAGGGGGTTGGGGGGACGGGGTTGCACGGGGTTGGGGGGAAATGGGGTGTGTGAACCGCGTTGGACAGGGTTCTAGGGGAACGGGTTTGCACGGGGTTGGGGGGGACGGGGTTGCACGGGGTTTGGGGGACGGGTTTGCACGGGCTTGGGGGGGACGGGGTTGCACGGGGTTGGGGGGGACGGGGTTGCACGGGGTTGGGAGGGAACGGGGTTGCACGGGGTTGGGAGGGAACGGGGTTGGGGGGAACGGGGTTGTGGGGAGGAACGGGTTTGTGGGGAGCAACGGGTTTGTGGGGGGGAACGGGTTTGTGGGGGGGAACGGGTTTGTGGGGGGGACGGGGTTGGGGGGGAACGGGGTTGGGGGGAACGGGGTTGCACGGGGTTGGTGGGGAACGGGGTTGCACGGGATTGGGGGGGAACGGGGTTGGGGGGACGGGGTTGCACGGGGTTGGGGGGAAGGGGTTGCACAGGGTTGGAGGGGGACGGGGTTGGGGAGGAACGGGGTTGGGGGGAACGGGGCTGCACGGGTTGGGGGGGAACGGGGTTGGGGGGAACGGGATTGGGGGGGAACGGGGTTGCACGGGGTTGGGGAGGAACGGGTTTGGGGGGAGGGGGGTTGCACGGGGTTGGGGGAAACGGGTTTGGGGTGAACGGGGTTGTGGGGAACGGGGTTGTGGGGGGGAACGGGTTTGTGGGGGGGAAGGGGTTGGTGTGGCGGGGTTGGGGGGAGCAGGGTTGCACGGGGTTGGGGGGAAATGGGATTGCACGGGGTTGGGTGGGGGAATGGGGTTTGGGGGAATGGGGTTGCACAGGGTTTGGGGGGAACGGGGTTGGGGGGAACGGGGTTGCACGGGGTTGGGGGGGACGGGGTTGGGGGAAACGGGGCTGCACGCGGTTGGGGGGGAACGGGGTTGGGGAGGGAACGGGGTTGGGGAGAGAACGGGGATGGGGAGGGAACGGGGTTGGGGGGGAACAGGTTTGTGGGGGGGCGGGGTTGGGGGAACGGGGTTGCACAGGGTTGGGGGAACGCTGTTGGGGGGAACGGGGTTGCACGGGGTTGGGGGAACGGGGTTGCACGGGGTTGGGGGAACGGGGTTGGGGGGAACGGGGTTGCTCGGGGTTCGGGGGGAACGGGGTCGGCGGAACGGGGTTGGGGAGGGAACGGGGTTGGGGGGAACTGGGTTTGGGGGGACAGGGTTGGGGGGGACGGGGTTGGGGGGTCGGGGTTGGGGGGGACGGGGTTTGGGGGGACGGGGTTTGGGGGGACGGGGTTTGGGGGGACGGGGTTGGGGGTGACGGGGTGGGGGGGACGGGGTTGGGGGGACGGGGTTGGGGGGACGGGGTTGGGGGGACGAGGTTGAGGGGGACGGGGTTGGGGGGAAGGGGTTTGGGGGGTTGAGGGGGGAACTGGGTTGGGGGGGAACTGGGTTGGGGGGGAACTGGGTTGAGGGAACTGGGTTGGGGGGAAACGGGGTTTGGGGGAAACGGGGTTGGGGGGAACGGGGTTGGGGGGAACGGGTTTGCACGGGGTTAGGGGGGAACGGGGTTGGGGGAACGGGGTTAGGGGGAACGGAGTTTTGGGGGGTAACGGGGTTGGGGGGAACGGGGCTGCACGCGGTTGGGGGAACGGGGTTGGGGGGGACGGGGTTGGGGGGACGGGGTTTGGGGGACGGGGTTTGGGGGACGGGGTTTGGGGGACGGGGTTTGGGGGACGGGGTTTGGGGGACAGGGTTGGTGTGGAACGGGGTTGGGGGGAACGGGGTTGGGGGGAACGGGGTTGGGGGGAACAGGGTTGGGGGGAACGGGGTTGGGGGGGGACGGGGTTGGGGGGGACGGGGTTGTGGGGGGACGGGTTTGGTGGGGCGGGGCTGGGGGGAACAGGGTTGCACAGGGTTGGGGGGAATGGGGTTGCACGTGGTTGGGGCGAACGGGGTGGTGGGGGGGATGGGGTTGGGGGGGCGGGGTTGGGGGAACAGAGTTGCACGGGGTTGGGGAGAACGGGGTTGGGGGGACGGGGTTGCACGGGGTTGGGGCGGACGGGGTTGGGGGGACGGGGTTGGGGGGACAGGGTTGCACGGGGTTGGGGGGAATGGGGTTGCACGTGGTTGGGGGGAACGGGGTGGTGGGGGGGATGAGGTTGGGGGCGGCGGGGTTGGGGGAACAGGGTTGCACGGGGTTGGGGAGAACGGGGTTGGGGGGACGGGGTTGCACGGGTTTGGGGCGGACGGGGTTGGGGGGACGGGGTTGGGGGGACAGGGTTGCACGGGGTTGGGGGGAAATGGGGTGTGTGAACCGCGTTGGACGTGGTTGGAGGGGAACGGGTTTGCACGGGGTTGGGGGGGGACGGGGTTGGGTGGGAACGGCGTTACACGGGGTTGGGGGGAACGGGGTTGGGGGGACGGGGTTGGGTGGGAACGGGGTTGCACGGGGTTGTGGGGAACGGGGTTGGGGGGAACGGGGTTGGGGGGGAACGGGGTTGCACGGGGTTGAGGCGGGTACGGGGTTGGGGCGGAACGGGGGTGATGGGGGTGGGTGAACCGCGTAGCACGGGGTTGAGGGTGAACGGAGTTGCACGGGATTGGGGGGATGGGGGTGGGTGAACCACGTTGCACGGGGTTGGGGGGGAACGTGTTTGCACGGGGTTAGGGGGAGGTGAACCGCGTTGCACGGGGTTGGGGGTGAACGGGGTTGGGGGGAACGGGGTTGGGGGAAACGGGGTTGGGGTGAACAGGGTTGCACGGGGTTGGGGGAAAGGGGTTGCACGGGGTTGAGGGGGAACGGGGTTTTGGGGGGAACGGGGTTGTGGGGGGAACGGCGTTCAGGGGGACGGGGTTGTGGGGGGACGGGGTTGTGGGGGGGACCTAGTTGTTGGGGGGACGGGGTTGCACGGGGTTGGGGGGAACGTGCTTGGGGGCAACGGGGTTGGGGCCGAACGGGGTTGCACGGGGTTGGGGCGGAACGGGGTAGCACGGGGTTTGGGGGGATGAGGGTGGGTGAACCGCATTGCACGGGGTTGGGGGGGAACGGAGTTGTACGAGGTTGGGGAGGATGGGGGTGGGTGAACCGCATTGTACGGGGTTGGGGGGGAACGTGGTTGCACGGGGTTGGGGGGAACGGGGTTGGGGAGGGAACGGAGTTGCAAGGGGTTGGGAGAACGGGGTTGCACGGGGTTGGGGGGGAACGGGGTTGGGGGAACGGGGTTGCACGGGGTTGGGGGGAACGGGGTTGGGGGTGTACGGGGTTGGGGTTTATAAGGGGTTAGGGGAACGGGGTTGGGGGTGAACGGGGTTGCACGGGGTTGGGGGGAATGGGGTTGGGGAGGGAACGGAGTTGCACGGGGTTGGGGGGAACGGGGTTGGGGGGAACGGGGTTGCACGGGGTTCAGGGGGGAACGGGGTCGGCAGAACGGGGTTGGGGAGGGAACGGAGTTGGGGAGGGAACGGGGTTGGGGAGGGAACGATGTTGGGGAGGGAACGGGGTTGGGGAGGGAACGGGGTTGGGGGAACGGGGTTGGGGGGGAACGGGGTTGGGGGGAACGGGGTTGGGGGGGAACGGGGTTGGGGGGGAACGGGGTTGGGGGGGGAACAGGGTTGGGGAGGGAACGGGGTTGTGGAGGGAACGGGGTTGGGGAGGGAACGGGGTTGGGGAGGGAACGGGGTTGGGGAGGCAACGGGGTTGGGGAGGGAACGGGGTTGGGGAGGGGACGGGGTTGGGGGCGACGGGGTTGGGGGCGACGGGGCTGGGGGCGACGGGGCTGGGGGCGACGGGGTTGGGGGCGACGGGGTTGGGGGCGGGGTTGGGGTGGGAACGGGGTTGGGGGAAACCGGATTGGGGGAATAGGGTTGGGGTGGGACAGGGTTGGGGGGGACGGGGTTGGGGGTGTTGGGGGACGGGGTTGGGGGGCGTGGTTGGGAGGGAACGGTGTTGGGGGGAACGGGGTTGCACGGGGTTGGGGGGAACGGGGTTGCACGGGGTTGGGGGGAACGGGGTTGCACGGGGTTGGGGGGAACGGGTTTGGGGGAACGGTGTTGCACGGGGTTGGGGGGAAGGGGTTGGGGGTTGCACGGGGTTGGGGGTTGCACGGGGTTGGGTGGGGTTGGGGAGACGGCGTTGAGGGCACTGGGTTTGGGGGGTTGGGGGAACGGGGTTGGGAGGGGAACGGGGTTGCATGGGGTTGGGGGAAACGGGGTTGCATGGGGTTGGGGGAAACGGGGTTGGGGGGACCGGGGTTGGGGGGACCGGGGTTGCACGGGGTTGGGGAGGAACAGGGTTGCACGGGGTTGTGGGGGAACGGGGTTGGGGGAACGGGGTTGCACGGTGTTGGGGGTGACGGGGTTGGGAGGGGAACGGGGTTAAGGTGGGAACGGGGTTGGAGGAACTGGGTTGCACGGGGTTGGGGAGGGAACGGGGCTGCACGCGGTTGGGGAGGGAACGGGGCTGCACGGGGTTGGGGGAACGGGGTTGGGGGGAACGGGCTTTTAGGGGGAACGGGGTTTGGGGGAACGGGGTTTGGGGGGGACGGGGTTTGGGGGGAACGGGGTTTGGGGGGGAACGGGGTTTGGGGGGAACGGGGTTGGGGGGGAACGGGGTTGGGGGGGAACGAGGTTGGGGGGAACGGGGTTGGGGGGGAAATGGAGTTGGAGGGGAACGGGGCTGGGGGGGAACGGGGCTGGGGGGGAACGGGGCTAGGGGGGAACGGGGCTGGGGGCGGAACGGGGCTGGGGGGAAAACGGGGCTGGGGGGGAAACGGGGCCGGGGGGAAAACGGGGCTGGGGGGAAAACGGGGCTGGGGGGAAAACGGGGCTGGGGGGAAAACGGGGTTGGGGGGAACGGGGTTGGGGGAACGGGGTTGGGGGAACGGGGTTGGGGGAACGGGGTTGGTGGGAACGGGGGTAGCACGGGGATGGGGAGGAAACGGGGCTGGGGTGGAAACGGGGCTGGGGGGGAACGGGGCTGGGGGGGAACGGGTGTGGGGGGGGAACGGGGTTGGGGGAACGGGGTTGGTGGGAACGGGGTTGGTGGGAACGGTGTTGGTGGGAACGGGGTAGCACGGGGATGGGGAGTACATGGGTTGTGGGGGGGATGGGATTGTGGGGGGGACGGGGTTGTGGGGGGGACCTTGTTGTGGGGGAGACGGGGTTGTGGGGGGACGGGGTTGTGGGGGGATGGGGTTGTGGCGGGTACGGGGTTGTGGGAGGTACGCGGTTGGTGGGGTACGCGGTTGGGGGGGTACGTGGTTGGGGGGTTACGCGGTTGGGGGGGTACTGGGTTGGGGGTTATACCGGGTTAGGGGAACGGGGTTGGGGGTGAACGGGGTTCCACGGGGTTGGGGGAATGGGGTTGGGGAGGGAACGGACTTGCACGGGGTTGGGGGTAACGGGGTTGGGGAAGTAACGGAGTTGCACGGGGTTGGGGGAACGGAGTTGGGGAGGGAACGGAGTTGCAAGGGGTTGGGGGGAACGGGGTTGCACGGGGTTGGGGGGAGCGGGGTTGGAGGAACGGGGTTGCACGGGGTTGGGGGGGAACGGGGTTGGGGGGGAACGGGGTTGGGGGGGAACGGGGTTGGGGGGGAACGGGGTTGGGGGCGAAAACGGGTTTTGGGGTGTAAACGGGTTTTGGGGGGAAAACGGGTTTTGGGGGAACGGGTTTGGGGGGGTTTGGGGGAAAGGGGTTGGTAGGGGAACGGGGTTAAGGCGGGAACGGAGTTGGGGGGAACTGGGTTGCACGGGGTTGGGGGAACGGTGTTGCACGGGGTTGGGGGAACGGGGTTGGGGGAACGGGGTTGCACGGGGTTGGGGGAACGGGGTTGGGGAGGGAACGGGTTGGGGAGGGAACGGGAGTTGGGGGGAACGGGGTTGGGGGGATGAGGGTGGGTGAACCGCGTTGTACGGGATTGGGGGGAATGGGGGTGGGTGAACCGCGTGGCACGGGGTTGGGGGGAACGGGGTTGGGGGAACGGGGTTGGGGGGAACGGATTGGGGGGAACGGGGTTGGGGGAACGGGGTTGGGGGGAACAGGTTTGGGGGGAACAGGGTTGTGGGAGAACAGTGTTGCACGGGGTTGGGGGGAAAGGGGTTGCACGGGGTTGAGGGAGAACGGGGTTTTGGGGGGGAACGGGGTTGTGGGGGGAACGGGGTTGTGGGGGGAACGGGGTTGTGGGGGGGACGGGGTTGTGGGGGGGACGGGGTTGCACGGGGGACGGGGTTGCACGGGGGACGGGGGGAACGTGTTTGGGGGCAACGGGGTTGGGGCGGAACGGGGTTGCACGGGGTTGGGGGGATCGGGGTTGGGGAGGGAACGGAGTTGCAAGGGATTGGGGGGAACGGGGTTGCACGGGGTTGAGGGGGAATGGGGTTGCACGGGGTTGGGGGGTACGGGGTTGGGGGTTATACGAGGTTAGGGGAACGGGGTTGGGGGTGAACGGGGTTGCACGGGGTTGGGGGGAATGGGGTTGGGGAGTGAAAGGAGTTGCAAGGGGTTGGGGGAACGGGGTTCGGGGGAACGAGGTTGCACGGGTTTGGGGGGGAACGGGGTTGGGGGGAACGGGGTTGGTGGGGTACGGGGTTGGGGGGAAACGGGTTTTGGGGGGAAAACGGGTTTTGTTGTAACGGGGTTGGGGGGGTGGGGGGAAAGGGGTTGGGAGGGGAACGGGGTTAAGGCGGGAACGGAGTTGGGGGGAACTGGGTTGCACGGGGTTGGGGGAACGTGGTTGCACGGGGTTGGGGGGAACGGTGTTGCATGGGGTTGGGGGGAACGGGGTTGGGGAGGGAACGGGGTTGGGGAGGGAACGGGAGTTGGGGGGAACGGGGTTGGGGGATGAGGGTGGGTGAACCGCGTTGCACGGGTTTGGGGGGGAATGGAGTTGAACAGGGTTGGGGGAATGGGGGTGGGTGAACCACGTGGCACGGGGTTGGGGGGGATCGGGGTTCGGGTGGAACAGTGTTACGGGGGAACGGCGTTTGGGGGAACGGGGTTGGGGGGAACGGGGTTGGGGGGAACAGGGTTGTGGGGGAACAGGGTTGCACGGGGTTGGGGGGAAAGGGGTTGCACGGGGTTGAGGGGAACGGGGTTTTGGGGGGGAACGGGGTTGTGGGGGGAACGGGATTCGGGGGGGACGGGGTTCGGAGGGGGACGGGGTTCGGGGCGGACGGGGTTGTGGGGGGGACGGGGTTGTGGGGGGTACGGGGTTGCACGGGGTTGGGGGGAACGTGTTTGGGGGGAACGGGGTTGGGGCGGAATGGGGTTGCACGGGGTTTGGGGGGATGAGGGTGGGTGAACCGCATTGCACGGGGTTGGGGGGAGGGGAGTTGTACAAGGTTGGGGCGGATGGGGGTGGGTGAACCGCGTTGTACGGGGTTGGGGGTAACGTGGTTGCACGGGGTTGGGGGGATGGGGTGGGTGAACCGCGTTGTACGGGGTTGGGGGTAACGTGGTTGCACGGGGTTGGGGCGATGAGGTGGGTGAACCGCGTTGTACGTGGTTGGCGGGGAACGGGTTTGCACGGCGTTGGGGGGGAACGGGAATGTGGGGGAATGGGGTTGCACGGGGATGGGGGGAACGGGGTTGCACGGGGTTGGGGGAACGGGGTTGGGGGGGCACGGGGTTGCACGGGGTCTGGGGGGAAACGTGGTTGGGGCGGAACGGGTTTGGGGGAACGGGGTTGCACGGGGTTGGGGGAACGGGGTTGGGGGAACGGGGTTGCACGTGGTTGGGGGAACGGGGTTGGGGAGGGAACGGGGTTGGGGAGGGAACGGGAGTTGGGGGGAACGGGGTTGGGGGGATGAGGGTGGGTGAACCGCGTTGTACGGGGTTGGGGGAATGGGGGTGGGTGAACCGCGTGGCACGGTGTTGGGGGGGGGACCGGGGTTGGGGGGAACGGGGTTGGGGGGAACGGGGTTGGGGGGAACGGGGTTGGGGGGAACAGGGTTGGGGGGAACAGGGTTGGGGGGAACAGGGTTGTGGGAGAATAGGGTTGCACGGGGTTGGGTGGAAAGGGGTTGCACGGGGTTGAGGGGGAATGGGGTTTTGGGGGGGAACGGGGTTGTGGGGGGAACGGGGTTCAGGGGAACGGGATTGTGGGGGGACGGGATTGTGGGTGGAACGGGGTTGTGGGGGGGACGGGGTTGCACGGGGGACGGGGTTGCACGGGGGACGGGGTTGCACGGGGGACGGGGGGAACGTGTTTGGGGGCAACGGGTTTGGGGCGGAACGGGGTTGCACGGGGTTGGGGCAGAACGGGGTTGCACGGGGTTTAGGAAGATGAGGGTGGGTGAACCGCATTGCACGGGGTTGGGGGGGAACGGAGTTGTACGAGGTTGGGGGGAATGGGGGTGGGTGAACCGCGTTGTACGGGGTTGGGGGGAACGTGGTTGCACGGGGTTGGGGGAATGGGGTTGGGGAGGGAACGGAGTTGCACGGGGTTGGGGGGATCGGGGTTGGGGAGGGAACGGAGTTGCAAGGGATTGGGTGGAACGGGGTTGCACGGGGTTGAGGGGGAACGGGGTTGCACGGGGTTGGGGGAACGGGGTTGGGGGGTACGGGGTTGGGGGTTATACGAGGTTAGGGGAACGGGGTTGGGGGTGAAAGGGGTTGCACGGGGTTGGGGGGAATGGGGTTGGGGAGGGAACGGAGTTGTACGGGGTTGGGGGGACGGGGTTGGGGAGGGAATGGAGTTGCACGGGGTTGTGGGGAATGGGGTTGGGGAGGGAACGGAGTTGCAAGGGGTTGGGGGAACGGGGTTCGGGGGAACGGGGTTGCACGGGTTTGGGGGTGAACGGGGTTTGGGGGAACGGGGTTGGTGGGGTACGGGGTTGGGGGGAAACGGGTTTTGGGGGAAAACGGGTTTTGTTGGAACGGGGTTGGGGGGGTTTGGGGGAAAGGGGTTGGGAGGGGAACGGGGTTAAAGCGGGAACGGAGTTGGGGGGAACTGGGTTGCACGGGGTTGGGGGGAACGTGGTTGCACGGGGTTGGGGGGAACGGGGTTGGGGAGGGAACTGGGTTGGGGAGGGAACGGGAGTTGGGGGGAACGGGGTTGGGGGATGAGGGTGGGTGAACCGCGTTGCACGGGTTTGGGGGGAATGGAGTTGTACGGGGTTGGGGGGAGGGGGTGTGTGAACCGCGTGGCACGGGGTTGGGGGGGAACGGGTTTCGGGTGGAACAGTGTTACGGGGGAACGGGGTTGAGTGGAACGGGGTTGGGGGGACGGGGTTGGGGGGAACGGGGTAGGGGGAACGGGGTTGGGTGGGAACAGGGTTGTGGGGGAACAGGGTTGCACGGGTTTGTGGGGAAAGGGGTTGCACGGGGTTGAGGGGGAACGGCGTTTTGGGGGGGAGCGGGGTTGTGGGGGGAACGGGGTTCGGGGGGGACGGGGTTGTGGGGGGACGGGGTTGTGGGGGGGATGGGGTTGTGGGGGGGACGGGGTTGCACGGGGTTGGGGGGAACGTGTTTGGGAGGAACGGGGTTGGGGCGGAACGGGGTTGCACGGGGTTGGGGTGGAACGGGGTTGCACGGGGTTTGGGGGGATGAGGGTGGGTGAACCGCATTGCACGGGGTTGGGGGGGAGGGGAGCTGTACGAGGTTGGGTGGGGATGGGGGTGGGTGAACCGCGTTGTACGGGGTTGGGGGTAACGTGGTTGCACGGGGTTTGGGGGATGGGGTGGGTGAACCGCGTTGTACGTGGTTGGCGGGGAACGGGGTCGCACGGCATTGGGGGGAACGGAAATGTGGGGGAATGGGGTTGAACGGGGATGGGGGGGAATGGGGTTGCACGTGGTTGGGGGGAATGGTGTTGGGGGGGCACGGGGTTGCACGGGGTTTGGGGGGGAAACGGGGTTGCACGGGGTTGGGGCGGAACGGGTTTGGGGGGAACGGGGTTAGGGCGGAACGGGGTTGCAGGGGTTGGGGGGATGAGGGTGGGTGAACTGCATTGCACGGGGTTGGGGGGGAACCGCGTTGCACGGGGTTTGGAGGGAACGGGGTTGCACGCGTTTGGGGGGGAACGGGGTTACGGGGGAACGGGTTTGCACGGAGTTGGGGGGATACGGGGTTGGGGAAACGGGGTTGGGGAGGAACGGGGTTGGGGGGAACGTGGTTGGGGGGGAACGGGATTTTGGGGGGGAACGGGGTTGTGGGTGGGAACGCGGTTGGGGGAATGGGGTTAGGTGGAACGGGTTTGGGGGTGACGGGTTTGGGGTGGGACTGGGTTGGGGGGGAACGGGGTTGGGGGGGGTAACGGGGTTGGGGGGCCACGGGGTTGGGGGAAACGGGGTTGGAGGAAACGGGGTTGGGGGAAACGGGGTTGGGGGGGAAACGGGGTTGGGGGAAACGGGGTTGCACAGGGCTGGAGGGAACGGGGTTGCACAGGGTTGGGGGGGAACGGGGTTGGGGGGAACGGGGGTACGGGGGAGCGGGGTTGCACGGGGCTGGGGGGAACGGGGTTGCACGGGGTTGAGGGGGAACTGGGGGTTGTGGGGGGGACCGGGGTTGAGGGGGGCACCGGATTTGAGGGGGGACCGGGGTTGAGGATGGGGACCGGGGTTGAGGATGGGGACCGGGGTTGAGGGGGGGGACCGGGGTTGAGTGGGGGACCGGGGTTGAGGGGGGGTACCGGGGTTGAGGGGGGGACGGCGGTTGAGGGGGGGACGGGGGTTGTGGGTGGGACGGGGGTTGTGGGGGGGACGGGGTTGTGGGGGGGGACGGGGTTGCACGGAGTTGGGCGGAACGGGATTGGGGGGGAACTGGGTTGCACGGGGTTGGGGGAACGAGGTTGCACGGGGTTGGGGGCGAACTGGTTTGGGGGGGAACTGGATTGGGGGGGAACGGGGTTGGGGGGGACGGGGTTGGGGGGAACGGGGTTGGGGGGAACGGGTTGCGGGGAACGGGGTTGGGGGGAACGGGGTTGGGGGGAACGGGGTTGGGGGAACGGGGTTGGGGGGGAACTGGGTTGGGGGGGAACGGGGTTGTGGGGTACGGGGCTGGGGGGAACGGGGTTGGGGGGTGTTGGGGGGACGGGGTTGGGGGGAAACGGGGTTGGGGGGGAATGGGGTTGGGGGGAACGGGGTTGGGGGGAACGGGGTTGGGGGGAACGGGGTTGGGGGGAACGGGGTTGGGGGGTGTAGGGGGGTGATGTGGTTGGGGTGCGACTGGGTTGGGGTGAACGGGGTTGGGGGGACGGGGTTGGGGGGAAACGGGATTGGGGGGAAATGGGGATGCGGGGGAAATGGGGTTGGGGGAAATGGGGTTGGGGGGAAATGGGGTTGGGGAACGGGGTTTTGGGGGGGAACGGGGTTGTGGGAGGAACGCGGTTGGGGGGAATGGGGTTTGGTGGAACGGATTTGGGGGGGTTGGGGGTGACGGGTTTGGGGTGGGACTGGGTTGGGGGAACGGGGTTGGGGGCGACGGGGTTGGGGGCCACGGGGTTGGGGGGACGGTGTTGGGGGACGGGGTTGGGGGGCACGGGGTTGGGGGGCACGGTGTTGGGGGGCACGGGGTTGGGGGGGACACGGGGTTCGGGGGAAACGGGGTTGGGGGAAACGGGGTTGCACGGGGTTGGGGGAATGGGGTTGCACGGGGTTGGGGGGGCGGGGTTGGGGTGGAACGGGGTTACGGGGGAGCGGAGTTGCATGGGGTAGGGGGAACGGGGTTGCACGGGGTTGGGGGGACGGGGTTGGGGGACGGGGTTGGGGGGCACGGGGTTGGGGGGCACGGTGTTGGGGGGCACGGTGTTGGGGGGCACGGGGTTGGGGGGACACGGGGTTCGGGGGAAACGGGGTTGGGGGAAACGGGGTTGCACGGGGTTGGGGGGGCGGGGTTGGGGTGGAACGGGGTTACGGGGGAGCGGGGTTGCATGGGGTAGAGGGAACGGGGTTGCACGGGGTTGAGGGGGAACTGGGGTTGAGGGGGGGACCGGGGTTGAGGGGGGGACCGGGGTTGAGGGGGGGTCCGGGGTTGGGGGGTGGACCGGGGTTGAGGGGGGGCGGACCGGGGTTGAGGGGGGGGACGGGGTTGGGGGGTGGACGGCGTTGTGGGGGGGGGACGGGGTTGGGGGAACGGGGTTGGGGAGGGAACGCGGTTGCACGGGGTTTGGGGGAACAGGGTTGAACGGGGTTGGTGGGAACGGTGTTGGGGGAACACGGTTGAAAGGGGTTGGTGGGAACGGTGTTGGGGGAACGGGTTGCACGGGGTTGGGGCTTCCACGGGGTTGGGGGCAAACGGGGTTGGGGGCGAACGGGGTTGGGGGCGAACGGGGTAGAGGGGGGGACCGGGGTTGAGGGGGGGACCGGGGTTGAGGGGGTGACCGGGGTTGAGGGGTGGACTGGGGTTGGGGGGGGACGGGCGTTGAGGGGGGGACCGGGGTTGAGGGGGGGACCGGGGTTAAGGGGGGGACCGGGGTTGTGGGGGGGACGGGGTTGTGGGGGGTCGGGGTTGTGGGGGGAACGGGGTTGCACGGGGTTGGGGGGAACGGGGTTGGAGGGAGTGGGGTTGCACGGGGTTTGGCGGGAACGGGGTTTGGGGGAATGGGGTTGGGGGGAAACGGGGTTGCACGGGGTTGGGGGAACGGGGTGGGGGGGAACGGGGTTGGGGTTGGTTGGGGGAACGGTGTTGGGGGAACAGGGTTGAACGGGGTTGGTGGGAACGGTGTTGGGGGAACAGGGTTGCACGGGGTTGGGGCTTCCACGGGGTTGGGGGCGAACGGGGTTGGGGGCGAACGGGGTTGGGGGCGAACGGGGTTGAGGGGGGGACCGGGGTTGAGGGGGGGACCGGGGTTGAGGGGGGGACCAGGGTTGAGGGGGGGACCGGGGTTGTGGGGGGGACGGGGTTGTGGGGGGTCGAGGTTGTGGGGGGAACGGGGTTGCACGGGGTTGGGGGGAACGGGGTTGGAGGGAGTGGGGTTGCACGGGGTTTGGGGGAATTGGGTTGGGGGGGGAACGGGGTTGCACGGGGTTGGGGGAACGGGGTGGGGGGGAACGGGTTTGGGGTTGGTTGGGGGAACGGGGTTGGGGGGAACGGGGTTGGGGTGGGTTGGGGGAACGGGGTTGGGAGGGGAACGGGATTGGGGGAACAGGGTTGGGAGGGGGACGGGATTGTGGGGAACAGGGTTGGGGGGGAACTTGGTTGCACGGGGTTGGAGGGAACGAGGTTGCTCGGGGTTGGGGGGGAACTGGGTTGGGGGGAACGGGGTTGGGGGGAACGGGTTTGGGGGGAACGGGTTTGGGGGGAACGGGTTTGGGGGGTGTTCGGGTGTGATGGGGTTGGAGTGGGACTGGGTTGGGGGGGAACGGGGTTGGGGGGGAACGGAGTTGGGGGCACGGGGTTGGGGGGCCACGGGGTTGGGGGGACGGGGTTGGGGGTAACGGGTTTGCACGGGGTTGGGGGGGAACGGGGTTGGGGGAACGGGGTTGCACGGGGTTGGGGGGCACGGGGTTGGGGGAACGGGGTTGGGGGGAACGTGGTGGGGGGGAACGGGGTTGGGGGGGTATGGGGTTGGGGGGGAAACGGGATTTGGGGGGAAAACGGGTTTTGGGGGAACGGGGTTGGGGGGGTTTGGGGGAAAGGGGTTGGGAGGGGAACGGGATTAAGGCGGGAACGGAGTTGGGGGGAACTGGGTTGCACGGGGTTGGGGGAACGTGGTTGCACGGAGTTGGGGGGAACGGTGTTGCATGGGGTTGGGGGGAACGGGGTTGGGGAGGGAACGGGGTTGGGGAGGGAACGGGAGTTGGGGGGAACGGGGTTGGGGGGATGAGGGTGGGTGAACCGCGTTGCACGGGTTTGGGGGGGAATGGAGTTGTACGGGGTTGGGGGGAATGGGGGTGGGTGAACCGCGTGGCACGGGGTTGGGGGGGAACGGGGTTCGGGTGGAACAGTGTTACGGAAAATGGCGTTGGGGGGAACGGGGTTGGGGGGAACGGGGTTGGGGAACGGGGTTGGGTGGGAACAGGGTTGTGGGGGAACAGGGTTGCACGGGTTTGGGGGAAAGCGGTTGCACGGGGTTGAGGGGGAACGGGGTTTTGGGGGGGAACGGGGTTGTGGGGGGAACGGGGTTCGGGGGGGACGGGGTTCAGAGGGGGACGGGGTTCGGGGTGGACGGGGTTGTCGGGGGGACGGGGTTGTGGGGGGGACGGGGTTGTGGGGGGGGATGGGGTTGTGGGGGGGATGGGGTTGTGGGGGGGACGGGGTTGTGGGGGGGACGGGGATGCACGTGGTTGGGGGGAACGTGTTTGGGGTGGGACTGGGTTGGGGGGGAACGGGGTTGGGGGGGAACGGGGTTGGGGGGGACGGGGTTGGGGGGGCCACGGGGTTGGGGGAATCGGGGTTGGGGGAAACGGGGTTGGGGGGAAACGGGGTTGGGGGGAAACGGGGTTGCACAGGGCTGGAGGGAACGGGGTTGTACAGGGTTGGGGGGAACGGGGTTGGGGGGAACGGGGTTACGGGGGAGCGGGGTTGCACGGGGCTGGGGGGAACGGGGTTCCACGAGGTTGAGGGGGAACGGGGGTTGTGTGGGGGACCGAGGTTGAGGGTGGAACCGGGGTTGAGGGGGGGACCGAGGTTGAGGATGGGGACCGGGGTTGAGGGGGGGAACCGGGTTTGAGGGGGGGGACCGGGTTTGAGGGGGGGGAACGGGGTTGAGGGGGGGACGGGGGTTGAGGGGGGGACGGGGGTTGTGGGTGGGACGGGGGTTGTGGGGGGGACGGGGTTGTGGGGGTGACGGGGTTGCACGGGGTTGAGCGGAACGGGATTGGGGGGGAACTGGGTTGCACGGGGTTGGGGGAACGAGGTTGCACGGGGTTGGGGGGGAACTGGTTTGGGGGGGAACTGGGTTGGGGGGGAACTGGGTTGGGGGGGAACGGGGTTGTGGGGACGGGGTTGGGGGGAACGGGGTTGAGGGAACGGGGTTGGTGGGAACGGGGTTGGGGGGAACGGGGTTGGGGGAACGGGGTTGGGGGAACGGGGTTGGGGGAACGTGGTTGGGGGGGAACGGGGTTGGGGGGAACGGGGTTGGGGGGGAACGGGGTTGGGGGGGAACGGGGTTGGGGGGAACGGGGTTGGGGGAACGGGGTTGGGGGGTGTTGGGGGGACGGGGTTGGGGGGAAACGGGGTTGGGGGGAACGGGGTTGGGGGGAACGGGGTTGGGGGGAACGGGGTTGGGGGGAACGGGGTTGGGGGGTGATGTGGTTGGGGTGGGACTGGGTTGGGGGGAACGGGGTTGGGGGGGACGGGGTTGGGGGGAAACGGGATTGGGGGGGAAATGGGGATGCGGGGGAAATGGGGTTGGGGGAAATGGGGTTGTGGGGGAAATGGGGTTGGGGAACGGGGTTTTGAGGGGGAACGGGGTTGTGGGAGGAACGCGGTTGAGGGGAATGGGGTTTGGTGGAACGGATTTGGGGGGGTTGCGGGTGACGGGTTTGGGGTGGGACTGGGTTGGGGGAACGGGGTTGGGGGGACGGGGTTGGGGGCCACGGGGTTGGGGGGACGGGGTTGGGGGACGGGGTTGGGGGGCACGGGGTTGAGAGGCACGGTGTTGGGGGGCACGGGGTTGAGAGGCACGGTGTTGGGGGGGACACGGGGTTCGGGGGTAACGGGGTTGGGGGGAAACGGGGTTGCACGGGGTTGGGGGAATGGGGTTGCACGGAGTTGGGGGGGCGGGGTTGGGGTGGAACGGGGTTACGGGGGAGCGGGGTTGCATGGGGTAGGGGGAACGGGGTTGCACGGGGTTGAGGGGGAACTGGGGTTGAGGGGGGTCCGGGGTTGAGGGGGGGACCGAGGTTGAGGGGGGGACAGGGGTTGAGGGGGGGTCCGGGGTTGAGGGGGTGGACCGGGGTTGAGGGGGGGACCGGGGTTGAGGGGGGGCGGACCGGGGTTGAGGGGGGGGACGGGGTTGGGGGAACGGGGTTGGGGAGGGAACGGGGTTGCACGGGGTTTAGGGGAACAGGGTTGAACGGGGTTGGTGGGAACGGTGTTGGGGGAACAGGGTTGAACGGGGTTGGTGGGAACGGTGTTGGGGGAACAGGGTTGCACGGGGTTGGGGGTTCCACGGGGTTGGGGGCGAACGGGGTTGGGGGCGAACGGGGTTGGGGGGGACCGGGGTTGAGGGGGGGACCGGGGTTGAGGGGGGGGACTGGGGTTGAGGGGGGGACCGGGGTTGGGGTGGACGGGCGTTGAGGGGGGTACCGGGGTTGAGGGGGGGACCGGGGTTGAAGGGGGGACCGGGGTTGTGGGGGGGACGGGGTTGTGGGGGGTCGGGGTTGTGAGGGGAACAGGGTTGCACGGGGTTGGGGGGAACGGGGTTGGAGGGAGTGGGGTTGCACGGGGTTTGGCGGGAACGGGGTTTGGGGGAATGAGGTTGGGGGGAACGGGGTTGCACGGGGTTGGGGGGAACGGGGTGGGGGGGAACGGGGTTGGGGTTGGTTGGGGGATCTGGGTTGGGGGGAACGGGGTTGGGGGGAACGGGTTTGGGGCAACGGGGTTGGGGGCAACGGGGTTGGGGTTGGTTGGGGGAACGGTGTTGTGAGGGGAACGGGATTGTTGGAACAGGGTTGGGAGGGGAACGGGATTGGGAGGAACAGGATTGGGGGGAACTGGGTTGCACGGGGTTGGGGGGAACGAGGTTGCTCGGGGTTGGGGGGAACTGGGTTGGGGGGGAACGGGGTTGGGGGGAACTGGTTTGGGGGGAACGGGTTTGGGGGGAACGTGTTTGGGGGGTGTTCGGGGGTGATGGGGTTGGAGTGGGACTGGGATGGGGGGGAACGGGGTTGGGGGGGAACGGGATTGGGGGCACGGGGTTGGGGGGCCACGGGGTTGGGGGGACGGGGTTGGGGGGAACGGGGTTGCATGGGGTTGGGGGGGAACGGGGTTGGGGGAACGGGGTTGCACGGGGTTGGGGACACGGGGTTGGGGGAACGGGGTTGGGGGGAATGGGGTGGGGGGGAACGGGGTAGGGGGGGGTATGGGGTTGGGGGTGAAACGGGATTTGGGGGGGAAACGGGTTTTGGGGGAACGGGGTTGGGGGGGGTTGGGGGAAAGGGTTTGGGAGGGGAACGGGGTTAAGGCGGGAACGGAGCTGGGGGGAACTGGGTTGCACGGGGTTTGGGGAACGTGGTTGCACGGGGTTGGGGGGAACGGTGTTGCATGGGGTTGGGGGGAACGGTGTTGGGGAGGGAACGGGGTTGGGGAGGGAACGGGAGTTGGGGGGAACGGGGTTGGGGGGAACGGGGTGGGGGGGTGTTGGGGGGTGATGTGGTTGGGGTGGGACTGGGTTGGGGTGAACGTGGTTGGGGGGACGGGGTTGGGGGGAAACGGGATTGGGGGGGAAATGGGGATGCGGGGGAAATGGGGTTGGGGGAAATGGGGTTGGGGGGAAATGGGGTTGGGGAACGGGGTTTTCGGGGGGAACGGGGTTGTGGGAGGAACGCGGTTGGGGGTAATGGGGTTTGGTGGAACGGATTTGGGGGGGTTGGGGGTGACGGGTTTGGGGTGGGACTGGGTTGGGAGAACGGGGTTGGGGGGGACGGGGTTGGGGGCCACGGGGTTGGGGGGACGGGGTTGGGGGACGGGGTTGGGGGGCACGGGGTTGGGGGGCACGGTGTTGGGGGGCACGGGGTTGGGGGGGACACGGGGTTTGGGGGAAACGGGGTTGGGGGAAACGGGGTTGCACGGGGTTGGGGGAATGGGGTTGCACGGGGTTGGGGGGGCGGGGTTGGGGTGGAACGGGGTTACGGGGGAGCGGGGTTGCATGGGGTAGGGGGAACGGGGTTGCACGGGGTTGGGGGGACGGGGTTGGGGGACGGGGTTGGGGGGCACGGGGTTGGGGGGCACGGGGTTGGGGGGCACGGGGTTGGGGGGCACGGTGTTGGGGGGCACGGGGTTGGGGGGACACGGGGTTCGGGGGAAACGGGGTTGGGGGAAACGGGGTTGCACGGGGTTGGGGGGGCGGGGTTGGGGTGGAACGGGGTTACGGGGAGCGGGGTTGCATGGGGTAGAGGGAACGGGGTTGCACGGTGTTGAGGGGGAACTGGGGTAGAGGGAACGGGGTTGCACGGTGTTGAGGGGGAACTGGGGTTGAGGGGGGGACCGGGGTTGAGGGGGGGACCGGGGTTGAGGGGGGGTCCGGGGTTGGGGGGTGGACCGGGGTTGAGGGGGGGCGGACCGGGGTTGAGGGGGGGGACGGGGTTGGGGGGTGGACGGCGTTGTGGGGGGGGGACGGGGTTGGGGGAACGGGGTTGGGGAGGGAACGCGGTTGCACGGGGTTTGGGGGAACAGGGTTGAACGGGGTTGGTGGGAACGGTGTTGGGGGAACACGGTTGAAAGGGGTTGGTGGGAACGGTGTTGGGGGAACAGGGTTGCACGGGGTTGGGGCTTCCACTGGGTTGGGGGCAAACGGGGTTGGGGGCGAACGGGGTTGGGGGCGAACGGGGTTGAGGGGGGGACCGGGGTTGAGGGGGGGACCGGGGTTGAGGGGGTGACCGGGGTTGAGGGGTGGACCGGGGTTGGGGGGGGACGGGCGTTGAGGGGGGGGACCAGGGTTGAGGGGGGTCCGGGGTTAAGGGGGGGACCGGGGTTGTGGGGGGGACGGGGTTGTGGGGGGTCGGGGTTGTGGGGGGAACGGGGTTGCACGGGGTTGGGGGGAACGGGGTTGGAGGGAGTGGGGTTGCACGGGGTTTGGCGGGAACGGGGTTTGGGGGAATGGGGTTGGGGGGAAACGGGGTTGCACGGGGTTGGGGGAACGGGGTGGGGGGGAACGGGGTTGGGGTTGGTTGGGGGAACGGTGTTGGGGGAACAGGGTTGAACGGGGTTGGTGGGAACGGTGTTGGGGAAACAGGGTTGCACGGGGTTGGGGCTTCCACGGGGTTGGGGGCGAACGGGGTTGGGGGACGGGGTTGGGGGGCACGGGGTTGGGGGGCACGGGGTTGGGGGGCACGGGGTTGGGGGGGCACGGTGTTGGGGGGCACGGGGTTGGGGGGACACGGGGTCCGGGGGAAACGGGGTTGGGGGAAACGGGGTTGCACGGGGTTGGGGGGGCGGGGTTGGGGTGGAACGGGGTTACGGGGAGCGGGGTTGCATGGGGTAGAGGGAACGGGGTTGAGGGGCAACTGGGGTTGAGGGGGGGACCGGGGTTGAGGGGGGGACCGGGGTTGAGGGGCGGTCCGGGGTTGGGGGGTGGACCGGGGTTGAGGGGGGGCGGACCGGGGTTGAGGGGGGGGACGGGGTTGGGGGGTGGACGGCGTTGTGGGGGGGGGACGGGGTTGGGGGAACGGGGTTGGGGAGGGAACGCGGTTGCACGGGGTTTGGGGGAACAGGGTTGAACGGGGTTGGTGGGAACGGTGTTGGGGGAACACGGTTGAAAGGGGTTGGTGGGAACGGTGTTGGGGGAACAGGGTTGCACGGGGTTGGGGCTTCCACGGGGTTGGGGGCAAACGGGGTTGGGGGCGAACGGGGTTGGGGGCGAACGGGGTTGAGGGGGGGACCGGGGTTGAGGGGGGGACCGGGGTTGAGGGGGTGACCGGGGTTGAGGGGTGGACCGGGGTTGGGGGGGGACGGGCGTTGAGGGGGGGGACCAGGGTTGAGGGGGGTCCGGGGTTAAGGGGGGGACCGGGGTTGTGGGGGGGACGGGGTTGTGGGGGGTCGGGGTTGTGGGGGGAACGGGGTTGCACGGGGTTGGGGGGAACGGGGTTGGAGGGAGTGGGGTTGCACGGGGTTTGGCGGGAACGGGGTTTGGGGGAATGGGGTTGGGGGGAAACGGGGTTGCACGGGGTTGGGGGAACGGGGTGGGGGGGAACGGGGTTGGGGTTGGTTGGGGGAACGGTGTTGGGGGAACAGGGTTGAACGGGGTTGGTGGGAACGGTGTTGGGGGAACAGGGTTGCACGGGGTTGGGGCTTCCACGGGGTTGGGGGCGAACGGGGTTGGGGGCGAACGGGGTTGGGGGCGAACGGGGTTGAGGGGGGGACCGGGGTTGAGGGGGGGACCGGGGTTGAGGGGGGGACCAGGGTTGAGGGGGGGACCGGGGTTGTGGGGGGGACGGGGTTGTGGGAGGTCGGGGTTGTGGGGGGAACGGGGTTGCACGGGGTTGGGGGGAACGGGGTTGGAGGGAGTGGGGTTGCACGGGGTTTGGGGGAATTGGGTTGGGGGGGAACGGGGTTGCACGGGGTTGGGGGAACGGGGTGGGGGGGAACGGGTTTGGGGTTGGTTGGGGGAACGGGGTTGGGGGGAACGGGGTTGGGGTGGGTTGGGGGAACGGGGTTGGGAGGGGAACGGGATTGGGGGAACAGGGTTGGGAGGGGGACGGGATTGTGGGGAACAGGGTTGGGGGGGAACTTGGTTGCACGGGGTTGGAGGGAACGAGGTTGCTCGGGGTTGGGGGGGAACTGGGTTGGGGGGAACGGGGTTGGGGGGAACGGGTTTGGGGGGAACGGGTTTGGGGGGAACGGGTTTGGGGGGTGTTCGGGTGTGATGGGGTTGGAGTGGGACTGGGTTGGGGGGGAACGGGGTTGGGGGGAACGGAGTTGGGGGCACGGGGTTGGGGGGCCACGGGGTTGGGGGGACGGGGTTGGGGGTAACGGGGTTGCACGGGGTTGGGGGGGAACGGGGTTGGGGGAACGGGGTTGCACGGGGTTGGGGGGCACGGGGTTGGGGGAACGGGGTTGGGGGGAACGTGGTGGGGGGAACGGGGTTGGGGGGGTATGGGGTTGGGGGGGAAACGGGATTTGGGGGGAAAACGGGTTTTGGGGGAACGGGGTTGGGGGGGTTTGGGGGAAAGGGGTTGGGAGGGGAACGGGATTAAGGCGGGAACGGAGTTGGGGGGAACTGGGTTGCACGGGGTTGGGGGAACGTGGTTGCACGGAGTTGGGGGGAACGGTGTTGCATGGGGTTGGGGGGAACGGGGTTGGGGAGGGAACGGGGTTGGGGAGGGAACGGGAGTTGGGGGGAACGGGGTTGGGGGGATGAGGGTGGGTGAACCGCGTTGCACGGGTTTGGGGGGGAATGGAGTTGTACGGGGTTGGGGGGAATGGGGGTGGGTGAACCGCGTGGCACGGGGTTGGGGGGGAACGGGGTTCGGGTGGAACAGTGTTACGGAAAATGGCGTTGGGGGGAACGGGGTTGGGGGGAACGGGGTTGGGGAACGGGGTTGGGTGGGAACAGGGTTGTGGGGGAACAGGGTTGCACGGGTTTGGGGGAAAGCGGTTGCACGGGGTTGAGGGGGAACGGGGTTTTGGGGGGGAACGGGGTTGTGGGGGGAACGGGGTTCGGGGGGGACGGGGTTCAGAGGGGGACGGGGTTCGGGGTGGACGGGGTTGTCGGGGGGACGGGGTTGTGGGGGGGACGGGGTTGTGGGGGGGATGGGGTTGTGGGGGGATGGGGTTGTGGGGGGGACGGGGTTGTGGGGGGGACGGGGATGCACGTGGTTGGGGGGAACGTGTTTGGGGTGGGACTGGGTTGGGGGGGAACGGGGTTGGGGGGGAACGGGGTTGGGGGGGACGGGGTTGGGGGGGCCACGGGGTTGGGGGAATCGGGGTTGGGGGGAAACGGGGTTGGGGGGAAACGGGGTTGGGGGGAAACGGGGTTGCACAGGGCTGGAGGGAACGGGGTTGTACAGGGTTGGGGGGAACGGGGTTGGGGGGAACGGGGTTACGGGGGAGCGGGGTTGCACGGGGCTGGGGGGAACGGGGTTCCACGAGGTTGAGGGGGAACGGGGGTTGTGTGGGGGACCGAGGTTGAGGGTGGAACCGGGGTTGAGGGGGGGACCGAGGTTGAGGATGGGGACCGGGGTTGAGGGGGGGAACCGGGGTTGAGGGGGGGGACCGGGGTTGAGGGGGGGGAACGGGGTTGAGGGGGGGACGGGGGTTGAGGGGGGGACGGGGGTTGTGGGTGGGACGGGGGTTGTGGGGGGGACGGGGTTGTGGGGGTGACGGGGTTGCACGGGGTTGAGCGGAACGGGATTGGGGGGGAACTGGGTTGCACGGGGTTGGGGGAACGAGGTTGCACGGGGTTGGGGGGGAACTGGTTTGGGGGGAACTGGGTTGGGGGGGAACTGGGTTGGGGGGGAACGGGGTTGGGGGGGACGGGGTTGGGGAGAACGGGGTTGAGGGAACGGGGTTGGTGGGAACGGGGTTGGGGGGAACGGGGTTGGGGGAACGGGGTTGGGGGAACGGGGTTGGGGGAACGTGGTTGGGGGGGAACGCGGTTGGGGGGAACGGGGTTGGGGGGGAACGGGGTTGGGGGGGACACGGGGTTCGGGGGAAACGGGGTTGGGGGAACGGGGTTGGGGGGTGTTGGGGGGACGGGGTTGGGGGGAAACGGGGTTGGGGGAACGGGGTTGGGGGGAACGGGGTTGGGGGGAACGGGGTTGGGGGGAACGGGGTTGGGGGGTGATGTGGTTGGGGTGGGACTGGGTTGGGGGGAACGGGGTTGGGGGGGACGGGGTTGGGGGGAAACGGGATTGGGGGGGAAATGGGGATGCGGGGGAAATGGGGTTGGGGGAAATGGGGTTGTGGGGGAAATGGGGTTGGGGAACGTGGTTTTGAGGGGGAACGGGGTTGTGGGAGGAACGCGGTTGAGGGGAGTGGGGTTTGGTGGAACGGATTTGGGGGGGTTGCGGGTGACGGGTTTGGGGTGGGACTGGGTTGGGGGAACGGGGTTGGGGGGACGGGGTTGGGGGCCACGGGGTTGGGGGGACGGGGTTGGGGGACGGGGTTGGGGGGCACGGGGTTGGGGGGCACGGGGTTGGTGGGCACGGGGTTGAGAGGCACGGTGTTGGGGGGGACACGGGGTTCGGGGGTAACGGGGTTGGGGAAAACGGGGTTGCACGGGGTTGGGGGAATGGGGTTGCACGGAGTTGGGGGGGCGGGGTTGGGGTGGAACGGGGTTACGGGGGAGCGGGGTTGCATGGGGTAGGGGGAACGGGGTTGCACGGGGTTGAGGGGGAACTGGGGTTGAGGGGGGGTCCGGGGTTGAGGGGGGGACCGGGGTTGAGGGGGGGACAGGGGTTGAGGGGGGGTCCGGGGTTGAGGGGGTGGACCGGGGTTGAGGGGGGGACCGGGGTTGAGGGGGGGCGGACCGGGGTTGAGGGGGGGGGACGGGGTTGGGGGGTGGACGGCGTTGTGGGGGGGGGACGGGGTTGGGGGAACGGGGTTGGGGAGGGAACGGGGTTGCACGGGGTTTAGGGGAACAGGGTTGAACGGGGTTGGTGGGAACGGTGTTGGGGGAACAGGGTTGAACGGGGTTGGTGGGAACGGTGTTGGGGGAACAGGGTTGCACGGGGTTGGGGGTTCCACGGGGTTGGGGGCGAACGGGGTTGGGGGCGAACGGGGTTGGGGGGGACGGGGGTTGAGGGGGGGACCGGGGTTGAGGGGGGGGACTGGGGTTGAGGGGGGGACCGGGGTTGGGGTGGACGGGCGTTGAGGGGGGGACCGGGGTTGAGGGGGGGACCGGGGTTGAAGGGGGGACCGGGGTTGTGGGGGGGACGGGGTTGTGGGGGGTCGGGGTTGTGAGGGGAACAGGGTTGCACGGGGTTGGGGGGAACGGGGTTGGAGGGAGTGGGGTTGCACGGGGTTTGGCGGGAACGGGGTTTGGGGGAATGGGGTTGGGGGGAACGGGGTTGCACGGGGTTGGGGGGAACGGGGTGGGGGGAACGGGGTTGGGGTTGGTTGGGGGAACGGGGTTGGGGGGAACGGGGTTGGGGGGAATGGGTTTGGGGCAACGGGGTTGGGGGCAACGGGGTTGGGGTTGTTTGGGGGAACGGTGTTGTGAGGGGAACGGGATTGGGGGAACAGGGTTGGGAGGGGAACGGGATTGGGGGGAACAGGATTGGGGGGAACTGGGTTGCACGGGGTTGGGGGGAACGAGGTTGCTCGGGGTTGGGGGGAACTGGGTTGGGGGGGAACGGGGTTGGGGGGAACGGGTTTGGGGGGAACCGTTTTGGGGGGAACGTGTTTGGGGGGTGTTCGGGGGTGATGGGGTTGGAGTGGGACTGGGATGGGGGGGAACGGGGTTGGGGGGAACGGGATTGGGGGCACGGGGTTGGGGGGCCACGGGGTTGGGGGGACGGGGTTGGGGGGAACGGGGTTGCATGGGGTTGGGGGGGAACGGGGTTGGGGGAACGGGGTTGCACGGGGTTGGGGACACGGGGTTGGGGGAACGGGGTTGGGTTGGAATGGGGTGGGGGGGAACGGGGTAGGGGGGGTATGGGGTTGGGGGTGAAACGGGATTTGGGGGGAAAACGGGTTTTGGGGGAACGGGGTTGGGGGGGTTGGGGGAAAGGGTTTGGGAGGGGAACGGGGTTAAGGCGGGAACGGAGCTGGGGGGAACTGGGTTGCACGGGGTTGGGGGAACGTGGTTGCACGGGGTTGGGGGGAACGGTGTTGCATGGGGTTGGGGGGAACGGTGTTGGGGAGGGAACGGGGTTGGGGAGGGAACGGGAGTTGGGGGGAACGGGGTTGGGGGTATGGGGGTGGGTGAACCGCGTAGCACGGGTTTGGGGGGGAATGGAGTTGTACGGGGTTGGGGGGAATGGGGGTGGGTGAACCGCATGGCACGGGGTTGGGGGGAACGGGGTTCGGGTGGAACAGTGTTACGGGGGAACGGCGTTGGGGGGAACGGGGTTGGGGGGAACGGGGTTGGGCGGAACGGGGTTGGGTGCGAACAGGGTTGTGGGGGAACAGGGTTGCACGGGTTTGGGGGAAAAAGGGGTTGCACGGGGTTGAGGGGGAACGGGGTTTTGGGGGGGAACGGGGTTGTGGGGGGAACGGGGTTCGGGGGGGACGGGGTTCAGAGGGGGACGGGGTTCGGGGGGGACGGGGTTCAGAGGGGGACGGGGTTCGGGGGGGAAGGGGTTGTGGGGGGGACGGGGTTGTGGGGGGGACGGGTTTGTGGGGGGGATGGGGTTGTGGGGGGGACTGGGTTGTGGGGGGGGCGGGGTTGCACGTGGTTGGGGGGAACGTGTTTGGCGTGGGACTGGGTTGGGGGTGAACGGGGTTGGGGGGGAACGGTTTTGGGGGGGACGGGGTTGGGGGGGCCACGGGGTTGGGGGGATCGGGGTTGGGGGGAAACGGGGTTTGGGGGGAACGGGGTTGAGGGAATGGGGTTGGGGGAACGGGGTTGGGGGAACGTGGTTGGGGGGAACGGGGTTGGGGGGGAACGGGGTTGGGGGGGAACGGGGTTGGGGGGGAACGGGGTTGGGGGGAACGGGGTTGGGGGAACGGGGTTGGGGGGTGTTGGGGGGACGGGGTTGGGGGGAAACGGGGTTGGGGGGAACGGGGTTGGGGGGAACGGGGTAGGGGGGAACGGGGTTGGGGGGGTGTTGGGGGGTGATGTGGTTGGGGTGGGACTGGGTTGGGGGGAACGGGGTTGGGGTGGACGGGGTTGGGGGGAAACGGGATTGGGGGGGAATTGGGGATGCGGGGGAAATGGGGTTGGGGAAATGGGGTTGGGGGGGAAATGGGGTTGGGGAACGGGGTTTTGGGGGGGAACGGGGTTGTGGGAGGAACGCGGTTGGGGGGAATGGGGTTTGGTGGAACGGATTTGGGGGGTTGGGGGTGACGGGTTTGGGGTGGGACTGTGTTCGGGGAACGGGGTTGGGGGGACGGGGTTGGGGGGACGGGGTTGGGGGACGGGGTTGGGGGGCACGGGGTTGGCGGGCACGGGGTTGAGAGGCACGGGGTTGGGGGGGACACGGGGTTCGGGGGTAACGGGGTTGGGGGGAAACGGGGTTGCATGGGGTTGGGGGAATGGGATTGCACGGGGTTGGGGGGGCGGGGTTGGGGTGGAACGGTGTTACGGGGGAGCGGGGTTGCATGGGGTAGCGGGAACGGGGTTGCACGGGGTTGAGGGGGAACTGGGGTTGAGGGGGGGACCGGGGTTGAGGGGGGGACCGGGGTTGAGGGGGGGTCCGGGGTTGAGGGGGGGGACCGGGGTTGAGGGGGGGACCGGGGTTGAGGGGGGGCGGACCGGGGTTGAGGGGGGGGACGGGGTTGGGGGGTGGACGGCGTTGTGGGGGGGGGGACGGGGTTGGGGGAACGGGGTTGGGGAGGGAACGGGGTTGCACGGGGTTTAGGGGAACAGGGTTAAACGGGGTTGGTGGGAACGGTGTTGGGGGAAAAGGGTTGAACGGGGTTGGTGGGAACGGTGTTGGGGGAACAGGCTTGCACGGGGTTGGGGGTTCCACGGGGTTGGGGGCGAAAGGGTTGGGGTGGGACCGGGGTTGAGGGGGGGACCGGGGTTGAGGGGGGGGACCGGGGTTGAGGGGGGGACCGGGGTTGGGGTGGACGGGCGTTGAGGGGGGGACCGGGGTTGAGGGGGGTACCGGGGTTGAAGGGGGGACCGGGGTTGTGGGGGGGACGGGGTTGTGGGGGGTCGGGGTTGTGAGGGGAACAAGGTTGCACGGGGTTGGGGGGAACGGGGTTGGAGGGAGTGGGGTTGCACGGGGTTTGGCGGGAACGGGGTTGGGGGGAACGGGGTTGGGGGGAATGGGGTTGGGTGCGAACAGGGTTGTGGGGGAACAGGGTTGCACGGGTTTTGGGGGAAAGGGGTTGCACGGGGTTGAGGGGGAACGGGGTTTTGGGGGGAACGGGGTTGTGGGGGGAACGGGGTTCGGGGGGGACGGGGTTCAGAGGGGGACGGTGTTCGGGGGGGACGGGGTTGTGGGGGGGACGGGGTTGTGGGGGGGACGGGGTTGTGGGGGGGATGGGATTGTGGGGGGACGGGGTTGTGGGGGGGACGGGGTTGCACGTGGTTGGGGGGAACGTGTTTGGGGGGAACGGGGTTGGGGCGGAACGGGGTTGCACGGGGTTTGGGGGGATGAGGGTGGGTGAACCGCATTGCACGGGGTTGGGGGGGAGGGGAGCTGTACGAGGTTGGGGCGGATGGGGGTGGGTGAACCGCGTTGTACGGGGTTGGGGGTAACGTGGTTGCACGGGGTTGGGGGAATGGGGTTCGGGGGGCACGGGGTTGCACGGGGTTTGGGGGGGATACGGGGTTTGGACGGAACGGGTTTGGGGGAACGGGGTTGCACGGGTTTGGGGGGAACGGAGTTGGGGGGAACGGGGTTGGTGGGAACGGTGTTGGTGGGAACGGTGTTGGTGGGAACGGGGTAGCACGGGGATGGGGAGTACAGGGGTTGTGGGGGGTCGGGGTTGTGGGGGGGACTGGGTTGTGGGGGGGACGGGGTTGTGGGGGGGACGGGGTTGGGGGGGTACGCGGTTGAGGGGGTACGGGGTTGGGGGTTATACGGGGATAGGGGAACGGGGTTGCAAGGGGTTGGGGGGCACGGGGTTGGGGGGCACGGGGTTGAGGGGCACGGGGTTGGGGGGGACACGGGGTTCGGGGGAAACGGGGTTGGGGGGAAACGGGGTTGCACGGGGTTGGGGGAATGGGGTTGCACGGGGTTGGGGGGGCGGGGTTGGGGTGGAACGGGGTTACGGGGGAGCGGGGTTGCATGGGGTAGGGGGAACGGGGTTGCACGGGGTTGAGGGGGAACTAGGGTTGAGGGTGGTTCCGGGGTTGAGGGGGGGCCGGGGTTGAGTGGGGGTCCGGGGTTGAGGGGGGGGAGCGGGGTTGAGGGGGTGACCGGGGTTGAGGGGGTCGGATCGGGGTTGAGGGGGGGGACGGGGTTGGGGGGTGGACGGCGTTGTGGGGGGGGGGACGGGGTTTGGGGAACGCCGTTGGGGAGGGAACGGGGTTGCACGGGGTTTGGGGGAAAAGGGTTAAACGGGGTTGGTGGGAACGGTGTTGGGGGAACAGGGTTGAACGGGGTTGGTGGGAACGGTGTTGGGGGAACAGGGTTGCACGGGGTTGGGGGTTCCACGGGGTTGGGGGCGAACGGGGTTGGGGGCGAACGGGGTTGGGGGCGAACGGGGTCGAGGGGGGGACCGGGGTCGAGTGGGGGACCGGGGTTGAGGGGGGCCGGGGTTGATGGGGGGACCGGGGTTGTGGGGGGGACGGGGTTGTGGGGGGTCGGGGTTGTGGGGGGAACGGGGTTGCACGGGGTTGGGGGGAACGGGGTTGGAGGGAGTGGGGTTGCACGGGGTTTGGCGGGAACGGTGTTTGGGGGAATGGGGTTGTGGGGGAACGGGGTTGCACGGTGTTGGGGGGAACGGGGTGGGGGGAACGGGGTTGGGGTTGGTTGGGGGAACGGGGTTGGGGGGAACGGGGTTGGGGCGAACGGGGTTGGGGCAACGGGGTTGGGGGCAACGGGGTTGGGGTGGGTTGGGGGAACGGGGTTGGGAGGGGAACGGGATTGGGGGAACAGGGTTGGGAGGGGAACGGGATTGGGGGGAACAGGGTTGGGGGGGAACTGGGTTGCACGGGGTTGGGGGAACGAGGTTGCTCGGGGTTGGGGGGAACTGGGTTGGGGGGGAACGGGGTTGTGGGGAACGGGTTTGGGGGGAACGGGTTTGGGGGGTGTTCGGGGGTGATGGGGTTGGAGTGGGACTGGGTTGGGGGGGAACGGAGTTGGGGGGAACGGGGTTGGGGGCACGGGGTTGGGGGGCCACGGGGTTGGGGGGACGGGGTTGGGGGGAACGGGGTTGCACGGGGTTGGGGGGGAACGGGGTTGGGGGAACGGGGTTGCACGGGGTTGGGGGGCACGGGGTTGGGGGAACGGGGTTGGGGGGAACGGGGTGGGGGGGAACGGGGTTGGGGGGGTATGGGGTTGGGGGGAAACGGGATTTGGGGGGAAAACGGGTTTTGGGGTAACGGGGTTGGGGGGGTTTGGGGGAAAGCGGTTGGGAGGGGAACGGGGTTAATGCGGGAACGGAGTTGGGGGGAACTGGGTTGCACGGGGTTGGGGGAACGTGGTTGCACGGGGTTGGGGGGAACGGTGTTGCATGGGGTTGGGGGGAACGGGGTTGGGGAGGGAACTGGGTTGGGGAGGGAACGGGAGTTGGGGGGAACGGGGTTGGGGGGATGTGGGTGGGTGAACCGCGTTGCACGGGTTTGGGGGGGAATGGAGTTGTACGGGGTTGGGGGGAATGGGGGTGGGTGAACCGCGTGGCACGGGGTTCGGGTGGAACAGTGTTACGGGGGAACGGCGTTGGGGGGAACGGGGTTGGGGGGAACGGGTTGGGGGGAACGGTGTTGGGTGGGAACAGGGTTGTGGGGGAACAGGGTTGCACGGGGTTGGGGGGAAAGGGTTTGCACGGGGTTGAGGGGGAACGGGATTTTGGGGGGGAACGGGGTTGTGGGGGGATCGGGGTTCGGGGGGGACGGGGTTGTGGGGGGGACGGGGTTGTGGGGGGGATGGGTTGTGGGGGGGTCGGGGTTGTGGGGGGACGGGGTTGCACGTGGTTGGGGGGAATGTGTTTGGGGTGGGACTGGGTTGGGGGGGAACGGGGTTGAGGGGAACGGGGTTGGGGGGGACGGGGTTGGGGGAGCCACGCGGTTGGGGGAATCGGGGTTGGGGGGAAACGGGGTTGGGGGGGAAACGGGGTTGGGGGTGAAACGGGGTTGCACAGGGCTGGAGGGAACGGGGTTGCACAGGGTTGGGGGGGAACGGGGTTGGGGGGAACGGGGTTACGGGGGAGCGGGGTTGCACGGGACTGGGGGAACGGAGTAGCACGGGGTTGAGGGGGAACGGGGGTTGTGGGGGGGACCGGGGTTGAGAGGGGGACCGGGGTTGAGGGAGGGACCGGGGTTGAGGATGGGGACCGAGGTTGAGGATGGGGACCGGGGTTGAGGTGGGGGGACCGGGGTTGAGGGGGGGGACCGGGGTTGAGGGGGGGTACCGGGGTTGAGGGGGGGACGGGGGTTGAGGGGGGGACGGGGCTTGTGGGGGGGACGGGGATTGTGGGGAGGACGGGGTTGTGGGGGGGACGGGGTTGCACGGGGTTGGGCGGAACGGGATTGGGGGGGAACTGGGTTGCACGGGGTTGGTGGAACGAGGTTGCACGGGGTTGGGGGGAACTGGTTTGGGGGGGAACTGGGTTGGGGGGAACGGGGTTTGGGGGGGGACTGTGTTGGGAGGAACGGGGTTGGGGGGAACGGGGTTGGTGGGAACGGGGTTGGGGGGAACGGGGTTGGGGGGAACGGGGTTGGGGGAACGGGGTTGGGGGAACGGGGTTGGGGGGAACGGGGTTGGGGGGGAACCGGGTTGGGGGAACGGGGTTGGGGGAACGGGGTTGGGGGGTGTTGGGGGACGGGGTTGGGGGGAAACGGGGTTGGGGGGAACGGGGTTGGGGGGAACGGGGTTGGGGGGAACGGGTTTGGGGGGTGATGTGGTTGGGGTGGGACTGGATTGGGGGAACGGGGTTGGGGGGAAACGTGATTGGGGGGGAAATGGGGATGCGGGTGAAATGGGGTTGGGGGAAATGGGGTTGGGGGGAAATGGGGTTGGGGAACGGGGTTTTGGGGGGGAACGGGGTTGTGGGAGGAACGCGGTTGGGGGGAATGGGGTTTGGTGGAACGGATTTGGGGGGGGTTGGGAGTGACGGGTTTGGGGTGGGACTGGGTTGGGGGAACGGGGTTGGGGGGCACGGGGTTGGGGGGCACGGGGTTGGGGGGCACGGGGTTGGGGGGGCACGGGGTTCGGGGGAAACGGGGTTGGGGGGAAACGGGGTTGCACGGGGTTGGGGGAATGGGGTTGCACGGGGTTGGGGGGGCGGGGTTGGGGTGGAACGGGGTTACGGGGGAGCGGGGTTGCATGGGGTAGCGGGAACGGGGTTGCACGGGGTTGAGGGGGAACTGGGGTTGAGGGGGGGACCGGGGTTGAGGGGGGGACCAGAGTTGAGGGGGGGACGGGGTTGTGGTGGGTCGGGGTTGTGGGGGGAACGGTGTTGCATGGGGTTGGGGGGAACGGTGTTGGGGAGGGAACGGGGTTGGGGAGGGAACGGGAGTTGGGGGGAACGGGGTTGGGGGGATGAGGGTGGGTGAACCGCGTAGCACGGGTTTGGGGGGAATGGAGTTGTACGGGGTTGTGGGGAATGGGGGTGGGTGAACCGCGTGGCACGGGGTTGGGGGGGAACGGGGTTCGGGTGGAACAGTGTTACGGGGGAACGGCGTTGGGGGGAACGGGGTTGGGGGGAACGGGGTTGGGGGGAACGGGGTTGGGTGCGAACAGGGTTGTGGGGGAACAGGGTTGCACGGGTTTGTGGGGAAAGGGGTTGAACGGGGTTGAGGGGGAACGGGGTTTTGGGGGGGAACGGGGTTGTGGGGGGAACGGGGTTCGGGGGGACGGGGTTCAGAGGGGGACGGGGTTTGGGGGGGGACGGGGTTGTGGGGGGGACGGGGTTGTAGGGGGGATGGGGTTGTGGGGGGACGGGATTGTGGGGGGGACGGGGTTGCACGTGGTTGGGGGGAACGTGTTTGGGGGGAACGGGGTTGGGGCGGAACGGGGTTGCACGGGGTTGGGGCGGAACGGGGTTGTACGGGGTTTGGGGAATGAGGGTGGGTGAACCGTATTGCACGGGGTTGGGGGGGAGGGGAGTTGTACGAGGTTGGGGCGGATGGGGGTGGGTGAACCGCGTTGTACGGGGTTGGGGGTAACGTGGTTGCATGGGGTTGGGGGAACGGGGTTGGGGGGGCACGGGGTTGCACGGGGTTTGGGGGGATACGGGGTTGGGGCGGAACGGGTTTGGGGGAATGGGGTTGCACGGGTTTGGGGGGAACGGGGTTGGGGGGAACGGGGGTTGGTGGGAACGGGGTTGGTGGGAACGGGGTTGGTGGGAACGGGGTAGCACGGGGATGGGGAGTACAGGGGTTGTGGGGGGGACGGGGTTGTGGGGGGGACGGGGTTGTGGGGGGGACGGGGTTGGGGAGGTACGCGGTTGGGGGGGTACGGGGTTGGGGGTTATACGGGGATAGGGGAACGGGGTTGCAAGGGGTGGGGGGCACGGGGTTGGGGGGCACGGGGTTGAGGGGCACGGGGTTGGGGGCGGACACGGGGTTCGGGGGAAACGGGGTTGGGGGGAAACGGGGTTGCACGGGGTTGGGGGAATGGGGTTGCTCGGGGTTGGTGGGGCGGGGTTGGGGTGGAACGGGGTTACGGAGGAGCGGGGTTGCATGGGGTAGGGGGAACGGGGTTGCACGGGGTTGAGGGGGAACTGGGGTTGAGGGGGGTTCCGGGGTTGAGGGGGGGCCGGGGTTGAGTGGGGGTCCGGGGTTAAGGGGGGGGAGCGGGGTTGAGGGGGTGACCGGGGTTGAGGGGGGGCGGATCGGGGTTGAGGGGGGGGACGGGGTTGGGGGGTGGACGGCGTTGTGGGGGTGGGACGGGGTTGGGGGAACGCCGTTGGGGAGGGAACGGGGTTGCACGGGGTTTGGGGGATCAGGGTTGAACGGGGTTGGTGGGAACGGTGTTGGGGGAACAGGGTTGAACGGGGTTGGTGGGAACGTTGTTGGGGGAACAGGGTTGCACGGGGTTGGGGGTTCCACGGGGTTGGGGGCGAACGGGGTTGGGGGCGAACGGGGTTGGGGGCGAACGGGGTTGGGGGGGGACCGGGGTTGAGGGGGGGACCGGGGTCGAGGGGGGGACCGGGGTTGAGGGGGGGACCGGGGTTGGGGGGGGACGGGCGTTGAGGGGGGGGACCGGAGTTGAGGGGGGACCGGGGTTGATGGGGGGACCGGGGTTGTTGGGGGGACGGGGTTTGGGGGGAAAACGGGTTTTGGGGTAACGGGGTTGGGGGGGTTTGGGGGAAAGGGGTTGGGAGGGGAACGGGGTTAAGGCGGGAACGGAGTTGGGGGGAACTGGGTTGCACGGGGTTGGGGGAACGTGGTTGCACGGGGTTGGGGGGAACGGTGTTGCATGGGGTAGGGGGGAACGGGGTTGGGAGGGAACGGGGTTGGGGAGGGAACGGGATTTGGGGGGAACGGGGTTGGGGGGATGTGGGTGGGTGAACCGCGTTGCACGGGTTTGGGGTGGAATGGAGTAGTACGGGGTTGGGGGGAATGGGGGTGGGTGAACCGCGTGGCACGGCGTTGGCGGGAACGGGGTTGGGGGGAACGGGTTGGGGGGAACGGGGTTGGGTGGGAACAGGGTTGTGGGGGAACAGGGTTGCACGGGGTTGGGGGGAAAGGGTTTGCACGGGGTTGAGGGGGAACGGGGTTTTGGGGGGGAACGGGGTTGTGGGGGGATCGGGGTTCGGGGGGGACGGGGTTGTGGGGGGGACGGGGTTGTGGGGGGGATGGGGTTGTGGGGGGGACGGGGTTGTGGGGGGACGGGGTTGCACGTGGTTGGGGGGAATGTGTTTGGGGTGGGACTGGGTTGGGGGGGAACGGGGTTGGGGGGGAACGGGGTTGGGGAGGACGGGGTTGGGGGGGCCACGGGGTTGGGGGAATCGGGGTTGGGGGGAAACGGGGTTGGGGGGAAATGGGGTTGGGGAACGGGGTTTTGGGGGGGAACGGGGTTGTGGGAGGAACGCGGTTGGGGGGAATGGGGTTTGGTGGAACGGATTTGGGGGGGTTGGGAGTGACGGGTTTGGGGTGGGACTGGGTTGGGGGAACGGGGTTGGGGGGCACGGGGTTGGGGGGCACGGGGTTGGGGGGCACGGGGTTGGGGGGGCACGGGGTTCGGGGGAAACGGGGTTGGGGGGAAACGGGGTTGCACGGGGTTGGGGGAATGGGGTTGCACGGGGTTGGGGGGGCGGGGTTGGGGTGGAACGGGGTTACGGGGGAGCGGGGTTGCATGGGGTAGCGGGAACGGGGTTGCACGGGGTTGAGGGGGAACTGGGGTTGAGGGGGGGACCGGGGTTGAGGGGGGGACCAGAGTTGAGGGGGGGACGGGGTTGTGGTGGGTCGGGGTTTTGGGGGGAACGGTGTTGCATGGGGTTGGGGGGAACGGTGTTGGGGAGGGAACGGGGTTGGGGAGGGAACGGGAGTTGGGGGGAACGGGGTTGGGGGGATGAGGGTGGGTGAACCGCGTAGCACGGGTTTGGGGGGAATGGAGTTGTACGGGGTTGTGGGGAATGGGGGTGGGTGAACCGCGTGGCACGGGGTTGGGGGGGAACGGGGTTCGGGTGGAACAGTGTTACGGGGGAACGGCGTTGGGGGGAACGGGGTTGGGGGGAACGGGGTTGGGGGGAACGGGGTTGGGTGCGAACAGGGTTGTGGGGGAACAGGGTTGCACGGGTTTGTGGGGAAAGGGGTTGAACGGGGTTGAGGGGGAACGGGGTTTTGGGGGGGAACGGGGTTGTGGGGGGAACGGGGTTCGGGGGGACGGGGTTCAGAGGGGGACGGGGTTTGGGGGGGGACGGGGTTGTGGGGGGGACGGGGTTGTAGGGGGGATGGGGTTGTGGGGGGACGGGATTGTGGGGGGGACGGGGTTGCACGTGGTTGGGGGGAACGTGTTTGGGGGGAACGGGGTTGGGGCGGAACGGGGTTGCACGGGGTTGGGGCGGAACGGGGTTGTACGGGGTTTGGGGAATGAGGGTGGGTGAACCGTATTGCACGGGGTTGGGGGGGAGGGGAGTTGTACGAGGTTGGGGCGGATGGGGGTGGGTGAACCGCGTTGTACGGGGTTGGGGGTAACGTGGTTGCATGGGGTTGGGGGAACGGGGTTGGGGGGGCACGGGGTTGCACGGGGTTTGGGGGGATACGGGGTTGGGGCGGAACGGGTTTGGGGGAATGGGGTTGCACGGGTTTGGGGGGAACGGGGTTGGGGGGAACGGGGTTGGTGGGAACGGGGTTGGTGGGAACGGGGTTGGTGGGAACGGGGTAGCACGGGGATGGGGAGTACAGGGGTTGTGGGGGGGACGGGGTTGTGGGGGGGACGGGGTTGTGGGGGGGACGGGGTTGGGGAGGTACGCGGTTGGGGGGGTACGGGGTTGGGGGTTATACGGGGATAGGGGAACGGGGTTGCAAGGGGTGGGGGGCACGGGGTTGGGGGGCACGGGGTTGAGGGGCACGGGGTTGGGGGGGGACACGGGGTTCGGGGGAAACGGGGTTGGGGGGAAACGGGGTTGCACGGGGTTGGGGGAATGGGGTTGCTCGGGGTTGGTGGGGCGGGGTTGGGGTGGAACGGGGTTACGGAGGAGCGGGGTTGCATGGGGTAGGGGGAACGGGGTTGCACGGGGTTGAGGGGGAACTGGGGTTGAGGGGGGTTCCGGGGTTGAGGGGGGGCCGGGGTTGAGTGGGGGTCCGGGGTTAAGGGGGGGGAGCGGGGTTGAGGGGGTGACCGGGGTTGAGGGGGGGCGGATCGGGGTTGAGGGGGGGGACGGGGTTGGGGGGTGGACGGCGTTGTGGGGGTGGGACGGGGTTGGGGGAACGCCGTTGGGGAGGGAACGGGGTTGCACGGGGTTTGGGGGATCAGGGTTGAACGGGGTTGGTGGGAACGGTGTTGGGGGAACAGGGTTGAACGGGGTTGGTGGGAACGTTGTTGGGGGAACAGGGTTGCACGGGGTTGGGGGTTCCACGGGGTTGGGGGCGAACGGGGTTGGGGGCGAACGGGGTTGGGGGCGAACGGGGTTGGGGGGGGACCGGGGTTGAGGGGGGGACCGGGGTCGAGGGGGGGACCGGGGTTGAGGGGGGGACCGGGGTTGGGGGGGGACGGGCGTTGAGGGGGGGGACCGGAGTTGAGGGGGGACCGGGGTTGATGGGGGGACCGGGGTTGTTGGGGGGACGGGGTTTGGGGGGGAAAACGGGTTTTGGGGTAACGGGGTTGGGGGGGTTTGGGGGAAAGGGGTTGGGAGGGGAACGGGGTTAAGGCGGGAACGGAGTTGGGGGGAACTGGGTTGCACGGGGTTGGGGGAACGTGGTTGCACGGGGTTGGGGGGAACGGTGTTGCATGGGGTAGGGGGGAACGGGGTTGGGAGGGAACGGGGTTGGGGAGGGAACGGGAGTTGGGGGGAACGGGGTTGGGGGGATGTGGGTGGGTGAACCGCGTTGCACGGGTTTGGGGTGGAATGGAGTAGTACGGGGTTGGGGGGAATGGGGGTGGGTGAACCGCGTGGCACGGCGTTGGCGGGAACGGGGTTGGGGGGAACGGGTTGGGGGGAACGGGGTTGGGTGGGAACAGGGTTGTGGGGGAACAGGGTTGCACGGGGTTGGGGGGAAAGGGTTTGCACGGGGTTGAGGGGGAACGGGGTTTTGGGGGGGAACGGGGTTGTGGGGGGATCGGGGTTCGGGGGGGACGGGGTTGTGGGGGGGACGGGGTTGTGGGGGGGATGGGGTTGTGGGGGGGACGGGGTTGTGGGGGGACGGGGTTGCACGTGGTTGGGGGGAATGTGTTTGGGGTGGGACTGGGTTGGGGGGGAACGGGGTTGGGGGGGAACGGGGTTGGGGAGGACGGGGTTTGGGGGGGCCACGGGGTTGGGGGAATCGGGGTTGGGGGGAAACGGGGTTGGGGGGGGAAACGGGGTTGGGGGGGAAACGGGGTTGCACAGGGCTGGAGGGAACGGGGTTGCACAGGGTTGGGGGGGAACGGGGTTGGGGGGAACGGGGTTACGGGGGAGCGGGGTTGCACGGGACTGGGGGGAACGGAGTTGCACGGGGTTGAGGGGGAACGGGGGTTGTGGGGGGGACCGGGGTTGAGAGGGGGACCGGGGTTGAGGGCGGGACCGGGGATGAGGATGGGGACCGAGGTTGAGGATGGGGACCGGGGTTGAGGGGGGGGACCGGGGTTGAGGGGGGGGACCGGGGTTGAGGGGGGGTACCGGGGTTGAGGGGGGGACGGGTGTTGAGGGGGGGACGGGGCTTGTGGGTGGGACGAGGGTTGTGGGGGGGACGGGGTTGTGGGGGGGACGGGGTTGCACGGGGTTGGGCGGAACGGGATTGGGGGGGAACTGGGTTGCACGGGGTTTGGGGAACGAGGTTGCACTGGGTTGGGGGGGAACTGGTTTGGGGGGGAACTGGGTTGGGGGGAACGGGGTTTGGGGGGACGGGGTTGGGAGGAACGGTGCTGGGGGGAACGGGGTTGGTGGGAACGGGGTTGGGGGGAACGGGGTTGGGGGGAACGGGGTTGGGGGAATGGGGTTGGGGGAACGGGGTTGGGGGGGAACGGGGTTGGGGGGGAACGGGGATGGGGGGGAACGGGTTTGGGGGAACGGGGTTGGGGGGTGTTGGGGGACGGGGTTGGGGGGAAACGGGGTTGGGGGGGAACGGGGTTGGGGAGAACGGGGTTGGGGGAACGGGATTGGGGGGTGTTGGGGGGTGATGTGGTTGGGGTGGGACTGGATTGGGGGAACGGGGTTGGGGGGACGGGGTTGGGGGGAAACGGGATTGGGGGGAAATGGGGATGCGGGGGAAATGGGGTTGGGGGAAATGGGGTTGGGGGGAAATGGGGTTGGGGAACGGGGTTTTGGGGGGGAACGGGGTTGTGGGAGGAACGCGGTTGGGGGGAATGGGGTTTGGTGGAACGGATTTGGGGGGGTTGGGGGTGACGGGTTTGGGGTGGGACTGGGTTGGGGGAACGGGGTTGGGGGGGACGGGGTTCGGGGCCACGGGGTTGGGGGGACGGGGTTGGGGGACGGGGTTGGGGGGCACGGGGTTGGGGGGCACGGGGTTGGGGGGGACACGGGGTTCGGGGGAAACGGGGTTGGGGGGAAACGGGGTTGCACGGGGTTGAGGGAATGGGGTTGCACGGGGTTGGGGGGGCGGGGTTGGGATGGAACGGGGTTACGGGGGAGCGGGTTTGCATGGGGTAGCGGGAACGGGGTTGCACGGGGTTGAGGGGGAAACTGGGGTTGAGGGGGGGACTGGGGTTGAGGGGGGGACCGGAGTTGAGGGGGGGACCGGGGTTGGGGTGGACGGGCGTTGAGGGGGGGACCAGGGTTGAGGGGGGGACCGGGGTTGAGGGGGGGGACCGGGGTTGTGGGGGGGACGGGGTTGTGGTGGGTCGGGGTTGTGGGGGGAACGGGGTTGCACGGGGTTGGGGGGGAACGGGGTTGGAGGGAGTGGGGTTGCACGGGGTTTGGCGGGAACGGGGTTTGGGGGAATGGGGTTTGGGGGAACGGGGTTGCACGGGGTTGGGGGGAACGGGGTGGGGGGGAACGGGGTTGGGGGGAACGGGGTTGGGGGGGAACAGGGTTGTGGGGGAACAGGGTTGCAAGGTTTTGGGGGGAAAGGGGTTGCACGGGGTTGAGGGGGAACGGGGTTTTGGGGGGGAACGGGGTTGTGGGGGGAACGGGGTTCGGGGGGGACGGGGTTCAGAGGGGGACGGGGTTCGGGGGGGACGGGGTTGTGGGGGGGATGGGGTTGTGGGGGGATGGGGTTTTGGGGGGACGGGGGTTGTGGGGGGGACGGGGTTGCACGTGGTTGGGGGGGAACGTGTTTGGGGGGAACGGGGATGGGGCGGAACGGGTTTGCACGGGGTTAGGGCGGAACGGGGTTGCACGGGGTTTGGGGGGATGAGGGTGGGTGAACCGCATTGCACGGGGTTGGTGGGGAAGGGAGTTGTACGAGGTTGGGGCAGATGGGGGTGGGTGAACCGCGTTGTACGGGGTTGGGGGTAACGTGGTTGCACGGGGTTGGAGGGATGGGGTGGGTGAACCGCGTTGTACGTGGTTGTCGATAAACGGGGTTGCACGGCGTTGGGGGGGAACGGGAATGTGGGGGAATGGGGTTGCACGGTGATGGGGGGTAACGGGGTTGCACGGGGTTGGGAGAGCGGGGTTGGGGGGCACGGGGTTGCACGGTGTTTGGGGGGGAAACGGGGTTGGGGCGGAATGGGTTTGGGGGAACGGGGGTTGCACGGGGTTGGGGGGAACGGGGTTGGGGGGGAACGGGGTTGCACGGGGTTGGGGGGAACGGGGTTGGGAGGGAACGGGGTTGGGCGGAACGGGGTTGGGGGGAACGGGGTTGGGGGGGGAAACGGGTTTTGGGGGGGGAAACGGGTTTTGGGGGGAAAACGGGTTTTGGGGGAACGGGGTTTGGGGGGTTTGGGGGAAAGGGGTTGGGAGGGGAACGGGGTTAAGGCGGGAACGGAGTTGGGGGGAACTGGGTTGCACGGGGTTGGGGGGAACGTGGTTGCACGGGGTTGGGGGGAACGGTGTTGCACGGGGTTGGGGGAACGGGCTTGGGGTGGGAACTGGGTTGGGGAGGGAACGGGAGTTGGGGGGAACGGGGTTGGGGGGATGAGGGTGGGTGAACCGCGTTGCACGGTTTTGGGGGGAATGGAGTTGTACGGGGTTGGGGGGAATGGGGGTGGGTGAACCGCGTGGCACGGGGTTGGGGGGAACGGGGTTCGGGTGGAACAGTGTTACGGGGGAACGGGGTTGTGCGGAACGGTGTTGGGGGGGACGGGTTGGGGGGAACGGGGTTGGGGGAACGGGGTTGGGTGGGAACAGGGTTGTGGGGGAACAGGGTTGCACGGGTTTGCGGGGAAAGGGGTTGCACGGGGTTGAGGGGGAACGGCGTTTTGGGGGGGAACGGGGTTGTGGGGGGAACGGGGTTTGGGGGGGACGGGGTTGTGGGGGGAACGGGGTTCGGGGGGGACGGGGTTGCACGGGGTTGGGGGGAACGTGTTTGGGGGGAACGGGGTTGGGGCGGAACGGGGTTGCACGGGGTTTGGGGGGATGAGGGTGGGTGAACCGCATTGCACGGGGTTGGGGGGGAGGGGAGTTGTACGAGGTTGGGGAAATGGGGGTGGGTGAACCGCGTTGTACGGGGTTGGGGGTAACGTGGTTGCACGGGGTTGGGGGGATGGGGTGGGTGAACCGCGTTGTACGTGGTTGGCGGGGAACGGGGTTGCACGGCGTTGGGGGGGAACGGGAATGTGGGGGAATGGGGTTGCACGGGGATGGGGGGAACGGGGTTTCACGGGGTTGGGGGGAATGGGGTTGGGGGGGCACGGGGTTGCACGGGGTTTGGGGGGGAAACGGGGTTGCACGGGGTTGGGGCGGAACGTGTTTGGGGGGAACGGGGTTGGGACGGAACGGGGGTTGCAGGGGTTGGGGGGATGATGGTGGGTGAACCGCATTGCACGGGGTTGGGGGAACCGCTTTGCACGGGGTTGGGAGGGAACGGGGTTGCACGGGGTTGGGGGGGAACGGGGTTACGGGGGAACGGGGTTGCACGGGGTTGGGGGGTAACGTGTTTGGGGAAACGTGTTTGGGGCGGAACGGGTTTGCACGGGGTTAGGGCGGAACGGGGTTGCACGGGGTTTGGGGGGATGAGGGTGGGTGAACCGCATTGCACGGGGTTGGTGGGGGAAGGGAGTTGTACGAGGTTGGGGCAGATGGGGGTGGGTGAACCGCGTTGTACGGGGTTTGGGGGTAACGTGGTTGCACGGGGTTGGAGGGATGGGGTGGGTGAACCGCGTTGTACGTGGTTGTCGATAAACGGGGTTGCACGGCGTTGGGGGGGAACGGGAATGTGGGGGAATGGGGTTGCACGGTGATGGGGGTAACGGGGGTTGCACGGGGTTGGGAGAGCGGGGTTGGGGGGCACGGGGTTGCACGGTGTTTGGGGGGGAAACGGGGTTGGGGCGGAATGGGTTTGGGGGAACGGGGTTGCACGGGGTTGGGGGAACGGGGTTGGGGGGGAACGGGGTTGCACGGGGTTTGGGGGAACGGGGTTGGGGGGGAACGGGGTTGGGCGGAACGGGGTTGGGGGGAGAACGGGGTTGGGGGCCACGGGGTTGGGGGGCCACGGGGTTGGGGTCCACGGGGTTGTGGGGGACGGGGTTGGGGGGGACGGGGTTGGGGGGGGGAAGGGGTTCGGGGGAACGGGGTTGCACGGGGTTGGGGGGGAAACGGGGTTGGGGGAACAGGGTTGGGGGGGAACGGGGTTTGGGGGGAACGGAGTTGGGGGGGAACGGAGTTGGGGGGGAACGGAGTTGGGGGGGGAATGGGGTTTTGGGGGGGTACGGGGTTTGGGGGGGGAACGCGGTTGGGGGGAACGGGGTTTTGGGGGGGAACGGGGTTGTGGGGGGGAATGTGGTTGGGGGAATGGGGTTGGGTGGAACGGGTTTGGGGGGTTGGGGGAAACGGGGTTGGGGGGAACGGGGTTGGGGGGGAACGGGGTTGGGGGGGACGGGGTTGGGGGGCCACGGGGTTGGGGGGACGGGGTTGGGGGTTAACGGGGTTGGGGGGAAACGGGGTTGCACAGGGTTGGGGGAACTGGGGGGGGGGGGGGGGGGGGGGGGGGGGGGGGGGGTGGGGGGGGGGGGGAGGGGGGAGGGGGGGGGGGGGGGGGTGGGGGGGGGGGGGGGGGGGGGGGGGGGGGGGGGGGGGGGGGGGTGGGGGGGACGGGGGGGGGGGGGACGGGGGGGAGGGGACGGGGGGGGGGGGACGGGGGGTGGGGGGAGGGGGGGGGGGGGGGAGGGGGGGGGGGGGGGACGGGGGGGGGGGGGACGGGGTGGGGGGGGCCGAGGGTGGGGGGCCGGGGTGGGGGGGGTCGGGGGGGGGGGGGGGGTGCGGGGGGGGGGGGGGAGGGGGGGGGGGGGGGGAGGGGGGGGGGGGGGGGGGGGGTCGTGGGGGGGGGGACGGGGGGGGGGGGGCGGGGTGGGGGCCGGGGGGGGGGTCGGGGGGGGGGGGACGGGGGGGGGGGACGGGGGGGTGGGGGGGGGGGGGGGGGGGGGGGGGGGAGGGGGGGGGGGGGGGGGGGGGGGGAGGGGGGTGGGGGGGGGGGGTGGGGGGGGGGGGGGGGGGGGGGGGGGGGGGGCGGGGGGGGGGGGGGGGGGGGGGGGGGGGGGGGGGGGGGGGGGGGGTGGGGGAGGGGGGGGGGGGGGGGGGGGGGGGGGAGGGGGGGGGGGGGGGGGGGGGGGGGGGGGGGGGGAGGGGGGGAGGGGGGGGGGGGGGGGGGGGGGGGTGGGGTGGGGGGGGGGGGGGGGGGGGGGGACGGGGGGGGGGGGGGGGGGGGGGGGGGGGGGGGGGGGGGAGGGGGGGGGGGGGGGGAGGGGGGGGGGGGGGGGGGGTGGGGGGGGGGTGGGGGGGGACGGGGGGCCGGGTGGGGGGGGGACGGGGGGGGACGGGGGGAGCGGGGGTGCCGGGGGGGGGGACGGGGCGGGGGGGGGGCGGGGGTGGGGTGGGGGGGGGTCGGGGGGGGGGGGGGGGGGAGGGGGTGAGGGGGGAGGGGGGGGGGGGTGGGGGAGGGGGGGGGAGGGGGGGGCGGGGTGAGGGAGGGGGCGGGGTGGGGAGGGGGGCGGGGGGGGGGGGGGGGGGGGGGGGGTGGGGGGGGGGGGGGGGGGGGGGGGGGGCGGGGGGTGGTGGGGGGGGGTGGGGGGGGGTGGGGGGGGGGGGGGGGGCGGGGTGGGGGGGGGGGGGGGGGGGGGGGCGGGGGTTGGGGGGGGGGAGGGGGGGGGGGGGGGGGGGGGGGGGGGGGGGGGGGGAGGGGGGGGGGGGGGGGGGGGGGGGGGGGGGGGGGGGGGGGGGGGGGGGAGGGGGGGGGGGGGGGGGGGGGGGGCGGGGGGGGGGGGAGGGGGGGGGGGGGGGGGGGGGGGGGGAGGGGGGGGGGGGGGGGGGGGGGGGGGGGGGGGGGGGGGGGGGGACGGGGTTGGGGGGGAACGGGGTTGCACGGGGTTGGGGGGAACTGGGTTACGGGGGACGGGGTTGCATGGGGTTGGGGGGGAACGGGGTTGCATGGGTTGAGGGGGAAAGGGGTTTTGGGGGGAACGGTGTGGGGGGGGACGGGTTTGAGGTGGGGACTGGGTTGGGGGAACGGTGTTGGGGGGAAACAGGGGTTGGGGGAACGGGGTTGGGGGGAACGGGGTTGGGGGGGACGGGGTTGGGGGGCCACGAGGTTGGGGGGCCACGGGGTTGGGGGGACGGGGTTGGGGGGGAACGGGGTTGCACGGGGTTGGGGGGAAATGGGGGGTGGGGAGGGGGGGAACCGGGTTGGGGGGAACGGGGTTGGGGGGGAACGGGGTTGGGGGGCCACGGGGTTGGGGGGCCACGGGGTTGGGGGGACGGGGTTGGGGGGGAACGGGGTTGCACGGGTTTGGGGGGGGAAACGGGGTTGGGGGGGAACGGGGTTGGGGGGGAACAGGGTTGGGGGGGGACGGGGTTGGGGGGGCACGGGGTTGGGGGGACGGGGTTGCGGGGGAACGGGGTTGGGGGGAAACGGGGTTGGGGGGAACGGGGTTGCACAGGGGTTGGGGGAACGGGGTTGCACGGGTTGGGGGGGAACGGTGTTACGGGGGAGCGGGGTTGCACGGGGTTGGGGGGAACGGGCTTGCACGGGGTTGAGGGGGAACGGGGGTTGTGGGGGGGACGGGGTTGAGGGGGGGAGCGGGGTTGAGGATGGGGACAGGGTTGAGGATGGGGAACAGGGTTGAGGATGGGGGACCGGGGTTGAGGATGGGGGACCGGGGTTGAGGGGGGGACGGGGGTTGTGTGGGGGACGGGGGTTGTGGGGGGACGGGGTTGAGGGTGGGACGGGGTTGTGGGGGGTCGGGGTTGTGGGGGTGACGGGGTTGCACGGGGTTGGGGAGGGAACGGGGTTGCACGGGGGTTTGGGGGGAACGGGGTTGGGGGAACGGGGTTGCATGGGGTTGGGGGGGGAACGGGGTTGGAGGGAATGGGGTTGCACGGGGTTGGGCGGGAATGGGGTTGGGGGGAACGGGGGTTGGGGAGGGAACGGGATTGCACGGGGTTTGGGGGAACGGTGTTGGGGGGAACGGGGTTGGAGGGAATGGGGTTGCACGGGGTTGGGCGGGAATGGGGTTGGGGGGAACGGGGTTGGGGAGGGAACGGGATTGCACGGGGTTTGGGGGGAACGGGGTTGGGGGGAACGGGGTTGGGGGGGTACGGGGTTGGGGGGGAACGGAAGTTGGGTGGGAACGGGGTTGGGTGGGAACGGGGTTGGGGGAACGGGGTTGGGGGGAACGGGGTTGGGGGTGGGTTGGGGGGGAAACGGGGTTGGGGGGAATGGGGTTGGGGGGAACGGGTTTGGGGTGGGTTGGGGGAACGGGGTTGGGAGGGGAACGGGATTAGGGGGGAACGGGGTTGGGGGGAACTGGGATGCACGGGGTTGGGGGAACGAGGTTGCACAGGGTTGGGGGGGAACAGGGTTGGGGGGAACGGGGTTGGGGGAACGGGGTTTGGGGGGAACGTGGTCGGGTGGGAACGGGATTGGGGTGAACGGGGTTGTGGGAGGAACGCGGTTGGGGGAACTGGGGTTTGGTGGAACGGATTTGGGGGGGTTGGCGGTGACGGGTTTGGGGTGGGACTGGGTTGGGGGGAACGGGGTTGGGGGAATGGGGTTTGGGGGAACGGGGTAGCACGGGGTTGGGGGGAACGGGGTGGGGGGAACGGGGTTGGGGTGAACGGGGTTGGGGGGGGAACAGGGTTGTGGGGGGAACAGGGTTGCAAGGGTTTGGGGGGAAAGGGGTTGCACGGGGTTGAGGGGGAACGGGGTTTTGGGGGGAACGGGGTTGTGGGGGGAACGGGGTTCGGGGGGGACGGGGTTCAGAGGGGGGACGGGGTTCGGGGGGGACGGGGTTGTGGGGGGGATGGGATTTTGGGGGGGACGGGGTTGTGGGGGGGGACGGGGTTGCACGTGGTTGGGGGGAACGTGTTTGTGGGGGAACGGGGTTGGGGCGGAACGGGGTTGCACGGGGTTAGGGCGGAACGGGTTGCACGGGGTTTGGGGGATGAGGGTGGGTGAACCGCATTGCACGGGGTTGGTGGGGAGGGGAGTTGTACGAGGTTGGGGCAGATGGGGGTGGGTGAACCGCGTTGTACGGGGTTGGGGGTAACGTGGTTGCACGGGGTTGGGGGGATGGGGTGGGTGAACCGCGTTGTACGTGGTTGTCGATAAACGGGGTTGCACGGCGTTGGGGGGGAACGGGAATGTGGGGGAATGGGGTTGCACGGTGATGGGGGATAACGGGGGTTGCACGGGGTTGGGAGAGCGGGGTTGGGGGGCACGGGGTTGCACGGTGTTTGGGGGGGAAACGGGGTTGGGGCGGAACGGGTTTGGGGGAACGGGGTTGCACGGGGTTGGGGGGGAACGGGGTTGGGGGGGAACGGGGTTGCACGGGGTTGGGGGGAACGGGGTTGGGGGGGAACGGGGTTGGGCGGAACGGGGTTGGGGGGGAACGGGGTTGGGGGGAACGGGTTTTGGGGGGGGAAAACGGGTTTTGGGGGGAAAACGGGTTTTGGGGGGAACGGGGTTGGGGGGGTTTGGGGGAAAGGGGTTGGGAGGGGAACGGGGTTAAGGCGGGAACGGAGTTGGGGGGAACTGGGTTGCACGGGGGTTGGGGGAACGTGGTTGCACGGGGTTGGGGGGAACGGTGTTGCACGGGGTTGGGGGGAACGGGCTTGGGGGTGGGAACTGGGTTGGGGAGGGAACGGGAGTTGGGGGGAACGGGGTTGGGGGGATGAGGGTGGGTGAACCGCGTTGCACGGTTTTGGGGGGAATGGAGTTGTACGGGGTTGGGGGGAATGGGGGTGGGGTGACCGCGTGGCACGGGGTTGGGGGGGAACGGGGTTCGGGTGGAACAGTGTTACGGGGGAACGGGGTTGTGCGGAACGGTGTTGGGGGGGACGGGGTTGGGGGGAACGGGGTTGGGGGAACGGGGTTGGGTGGGGAACAGGGTTGTGGGGGAACAGGGTTGCACGGGTTTGCGGGGAAAGGGGTTGCACGGGGTTGAGGGGGAACGGCGTTTTGGGGGGGAACGGGGGTTGTGGGGGGAACGGGGTTCGGGGGGGACGGGGTTGTGGGGGGGACGGGGTTGTGGGGGGGGACGGGGTTGTGGGGGGACGGGGTTTTGGGGGGGACGGGGTTTTGGGGGCCGGGGTTGTGGGGGGGACGGGGTTGCACGGGGTTGGGGGGAACGTGTTTGGGGGGAAGGGGGTTGGGGCGGAACGGGGTTGCACGGGGTTTGGGGGGATGAGGGTGGGTGAACCGCATTGCACGGGGTTGGGGGGGAGGGGAGTTGTACGAGGTTGGGGAAATGGGGGTGGGTGAACCGCGTTGTACGGGGTTGGGGGTAACGTGGTTGCACGGGGTTGGGGGGATGGGGTGGGTGAACCGCGTTGTACGTGGTTGGCGGGGAACGGGGTTGCACGGCGTTGGGGGGGAACGGGAATGTGGGGGAATGGGGTTGCACGGGGATGGGGGGAACGGGGTTGCACGGGGTTGGGGGGAATGGGTTGGGGGGGCACGGGGTTGCACGGGGTTTGGGGGGGAAACGGGGTTGCACGGGGTTGGGGCGGAACGTGTTTGGGGGGAACGGGGTTGGGACGGAACGGGGTTGCAGGGGTTGGGGGATGATGGTGGGTGAACGCATTGCACGGGGTTGGGGGAACCGCTTTGCACGGGGTTGGGAGGGAACGGGGTTGGGGAGGGAACGGGGTTGGGGAGGGAACGGGAGTTGGCGGGAACGGGGTTGGGGGGATGTGGGTGGGTGAACCGCGTTGCACGGGTTTGGGGTGGAATGGAGTAGTACGGGTTGGGGGGAATGGGGGTGGGTGAACCGCGTGGCACGGCGTTGGGGGGAACGGGGTTGGGGGGAACGGGTTGGGGGGAACGGGGTTGGGTGGGAACAGGGTTGTGGGGGAACAGGGTTGCACGGGGTTGGGGGGAAAGGGTTTGCACGGGGTTGAGGGGAACGGGGTTTTGGGGGGGAACGGGGTTGTGGGGGGATCGGGGTTCGGGGGGGACGGGGTTGTGGGGGGGACGGGGTTGTGGGGGGGATGGGGTTGTGGGGGGGACGGGGTTGTGGGGGGACGGGGTTGCACGTGGTTGGGGGGAATGTGTTTGGGGTGGGACTGGGTTGGGGGGGAACGGGGTTGGGGGGGGAACGGGGTTGGGGAGGACGGGGTTGGGGGGGCCACGGGGTTGGGGGAATCGGGGTTGGGGGGAAACGGGGTTGGGGGGAAACGGGGTTGGGGGGGGAAACGGGGTTGCACAGGGCTGGAGGGAACGGGGTTGCACAGGGTTGGGGGGAACGGGGTTGGGGGGAACGGGGTTACGGGGGAGCGGGGTTGCACGGGGACTGGGGGGAACGGAGTTGCACGGGGTTGAGGGGGAACGGGGGTTGTGGGGGGGGACCGGGGTTGAGAGGGGGACCGGGGTTGAGGGCGGGACCGGGGATGAGGATGGGGACCGAGGTTGAGGATGGGGACCGGGGTTGAGGGGGGGGACCGGGGTTGAGGGGGGGGACCGGGGTTGAGGGGGGGTACCGGGGTTGAGGGGGGGACGGGGGGTTGAGGGGGGGACGGGGCTTGTGGGTGGGACGAGGGTTGTGGGGGGGACGGGGTTGTGGGGGGGACGGGGTTGCACGGGGTTGGGCGGAACGGGATTGGGGGGAACTGGTTGCACGGGGTTTGGGGAACGAGGTTGCACTGGGGTTGGGGGGGAACTGGTTTGGGGGGGAACTGGGTTGGGGGGAACGGGGTTTGGGGGGGACGGGGTTGGGGGAGGAACGGTGCTGGGGGGAACGGGGTTGGTGGGAACGGGGTTGGGGGGAACGGGGTTGGGGGGGACCGGGGTTGGGGGAATGGGGTTGGAGGAACGGGGTTGGGGGGGAACGGGGTTGGGGGGGAACGTGGATGGGGGGAACGGGGTTGGGGGAACGGGGTTGGGGGGGTGTTGGGGGACGGGGTTGGGGGGAAACGGGGTTGGGGGGGAACGGGGTTGGGGAGAACGGGGTTGGGGGAACGGGATTGGGGGGTGTTGGGGGGTGATGTGGTTGGGGTGGGACTGGATTGGGGGAACGGGGTTGGGGGGACGGGGTTGGGGGAACGGGATTGGGGGGAAATGGGGATGCGGGGGAAATGGGGTTGGGGGAAATGGGGTTGGGGGGAAATGGGGTTGGGGAACGGGGTTTTGGGGGGGAACGGGGTTGTGGGAGGAACGCGGTTGGGGGGAATGGGGTTGGTGGAACGGATTTGGGGGGGTTGGGGGTGACGGGTTTGGGGTGGGACTGGGTTGGGGGAACGGGGTTGGGGGGGACGGGGTTCGGGGCCACGGGGTTGGGGGGACGGGGTTGGGGGACGGGGTTGGGGGGCACGGGGTTGGGGGGCACGGTGTTGGGGGGGACACGGGGTTCGGGGGAAACGGGGTTGGGGGGAAACGGGGTTGCACGGGGTTGGGGGAATGGGGTTGCACGGGGTTGGGGGGGCGGGGTTGGGGTGGAACGGGGTTACGGGGGAGCGGGTTTGCATGGGGTAGCGGGAACGGGGTTGCACGGGGTTGAGGGGGAAACTGGGGTTGAGGGGGGGACTGGGGTTGAGGGGGGGACCGGAGTTGAGGGGGGGACCGGGGGTTGGGGGTGGACGGGCGTTGAGGGGGGGACCAGGGTTGAGGGGGGGACCGGGGTTGAGGGGGGGACCGGGGTTGTGGGGGGGACGGGGTTGTGGTGGGTCGGGGTTGTGGGGGGAACGGGGTTGCACGGGGTTGGGGGGAACGGGGTTGGAGGGAGTGGGGTTGCACGGGGTTTGGCGGGAACGGGGTTTGGGGGAATGGGGTTTGGGGGAACGGGGTTGCACGGGGTTGGGGGGGAACGGGGTGGGGGGGGAACGGGGTTGGGGGGAACGGGGTTGGGGGGGAACAGGGTTGTGGGGGAACAGGGTTGCAAGGGTTTGGGGGGAAAGGGGTTGCACGGGGTTGAGGGGGAACGGGGTTTTGGGGGGGAACGGGGTTGTGGGGGGAACGGGGTTCGGGGGGGACGGGGTTCAGAGGGGGACGGGGTTCGGGGGGGACGGGGTTGTGGGGGGGATGGGGGTTGTGGGGGGATGGGGTTTTGGGGGGACGGGGTTGTGGGGGGGACGGGGTTGCACGTGGTTGGGGGGAACGTGTTTGGGGGGAACGGGGATGGGGCGGAACGGGTTTGCACGGGTTAGGGCGGAACGGGGTTGCACGGGGTTTGGGGGGATGAGGGTGGGTGAACCGCATTGCACGGGGTTGGTGGGGAAGGGAGTTGTACGAGGTTGGGGCAGATGGGGGTGGGTGAACCGCGTTGTACGGGGTTGGGGGTAACGTGGTTGCACGGGGTTGGAGGGATGGGGTGGGTGAACCGCGTTGTACGTGGTTGTCGATAACGGGGTTGCACGGCGTTGGGGGGGAACGGGAATGTGGGGAATGGGGTTGCACGGTGATGGGGGTAACGGGGTTGCACGGGGTTGGGAGAGCGGGGTTGGGGGGCACGGGGTTGCACGGTGTTTGGGGGGGAAACGGGGTTGGGGCGGAATGGGTTTGGGGGAACGGGGTTGCACGGGTTTGGGGGGAACGGGGTTGGGGGGGAACAGGGTTGCACGGGGTTGGGGGGAACGGGGTTGGGGGGGAACGGGGTTGGGCGGAACGGGGTTGGGGGGGAACGGGGTTGGGGGGGAAACGGGTTTTGGGGGGGAAAACGGGTTTTGGGGGGAAAACGGGTTTTGGGGAACGGGGTTGGGGGTGTTTGGGGGAAAGGGGTTGGAGGGGAACGGGGTTAAGGCGGGAACGGAGTTGGGGGGAACTGGGTTGCACGGGGTTGGGGGGAACGTGGTTGCACAGGGTTGGGGGGAACGGTGTTGCACGGGGTTGGGGGAACGGGCTTGGGGTGGGAACTGGGTTGGGGAGGAACGGGAGTTGGGGGGAACGGGGTTGGGGGGATGAGGGTGGGTGAACCGCGTTGCACGGTTTTGGGGGGAATGGAGTTGTACGGGGTTGGGGGGAATGGGGGTGGGTGAACCGCGTGGCACGGGGTTGGGGGGGAACGGGGTTCGGGTGGAACAGTGTTACGGGGGAACGGGGTTGTGCGGACGGTGTTGGGGGGGACGGGGTTGGGGGGAACGGGGTTGGGGGAACGGGGTTGGGTGGGAACAGGGTTGTGGGGGAACAGGGTTGCACGGGTTTGCGGGGAAAGGGGTTGCACGGGGTTGAGGGGGAACGGCGTTTTGGGGGGGAACGGGGTTGTGGGGGGAACGGGGTTCTGGGGGGGACGGGGTTGTGGGGGGGACGGGGTTGTGGGGGGGGACGGGGTTGTGGGGGGACGGGGTTTTGGGGGGGACGGGGTTTTGGGGGGCCGGGGTTGTGGGGGGGACGGGGTTGCACGGGGTTGGGGGGAACGTGTTTGGGGGGAACGGGGTTGGGGCGGAACGGGGTTGCACGGGGTTTGGGGGGATGAGGGTGGGTGAACCGCATTGCACGGGGTTGGGGGGGAGGGGAGTTGTACGAGGTTGGGGAAATGGGGGTGGGTGAACCGCGTTGTACGGGGTTGGGGGGTAACGTGGTTGCACGGGGTTGGGGGGATGGGGTGGGTGAACCGCGTTGTACGTGGTTGGCGGGGAACGGGGTTGCACGGCGTTGGGGGGGAACGGGAATGTGGGGGAATGGGGTTGCACGGGGATGGGGGGAACGGGGTTGCACGGGGTTGGGGGGAATGGGGTTGGGGGGGCACGGGGTTGCACGGGGTTTGGGGGGGAAACGGGGTTGCACGGGGTTGGGGCGGAACGTGTTTGGGGGGAACGGGGTTGGGACGGAACGGGGTTGCAGGGGTTGGGGGATGATGGTGGGTGAACCGCATTGCACGGGGTTGGGGGAACCGCTTTGCACGGGGTTGGGAGGGAACGGGGTTGCACGGGGTTGGGGGGAACGGGGTTACGGGGGAACGGGGTTGCACGGGGTTGGGGGTAACGTGTTTGGGGGGAAACGTGTTTGGGGCGGAACGGGTTTGCACGGGGTTAGGGCGGAACGGGGTTGCACGGGGTTTGGGGGGATGAGGGTGGGTGAACCGCATTGCACGGGGTTGGTGGGGAAGGGAGTTGTACGAGGTTGGGGCAGATGGGGGTGGGTGAACCGCGTTGTACGGGGTTTGGGGGTAACGTGGTTGCACGGGGTTGGAGGGATGGGGTGGGTGAACCGCGTTGTACGTGGTTGTCGATAAACGGGGTTGCACGGCGTTGGGGGGGAACGGGAATGTGGGGGGAATGGGGTTGCACGGTGATGGGGGTAACGGGGTTGCACGGGGTTGGGAGAGCGGGGTTGGGGGGCACGGGTTGCACGGTGTTTGGGGGGAAACGGGGTTGGGGCGGAATGGGTTTGGGGGAACGGGGTTGCACGGGGTTGGGGGGGAACGGGGTTGGGGGGGAACGGGGTTGCACGGGGTTGGGGGGAACGGGGTTGGGAGGGAACGGGGTTGGGCGGAACGGGGTTGGGGGGAACGGGGTTGGGGGGGGAAACGGGGTTGGGGAGGGAACGGGAGTTGGGGGGAACGGGGTTGGGGGGATGTGGGTGGGTGAACCGCGTTGCACGGGTTTGGGGTGGAATGGAGTAGTACGGGGTTGGGGGGAATGGGGGGTGGGTGAACCGCGTGGCACGGCGTTGGGGGGAACGGGGTTCGGGGGGAACGGGTTGGGGGGAACGGGGTTGGGTGGGAACAGGGTTGTGGGGGAACAGGGTTGCACGGGGGAACGGGGTTGGGGGGAAGGGGGTTGCATGGGGTTGAGGAGGAAAGGGGTTTTGGGGGAACGGTGTTGGGGGGGACGGGTTTGGGGTGGGGACTGGGTTGGGGGAACGGGGTTGGGGGGAACCAGGGTTGGGGGAACGGTGTTGGGGGGGGAACGGGGTTGGGGGAGAACGGGGTTGGGGGCCACGGGGTTGGGGGGCCACGGGTTTGGGGTCCACGGGGTTGGGGGGGGACGGGGTTGGGGGGGGACGGGGTTGGGGGAACGGGGTTGCACGGGGTTGGGGGGGAAACGGGGTTGGGGGGACGGGGTTGGGGGGCCACGGGGTTGGGGGGATGGGGTTGGGGGTTAACGGGGTTGGGGGGGACGGGGTTGGGGGTTAACGGGGTTGGGAGGAAAACGGGGTTGCACAGGGTTGGGGGGAACGGGGTTGCACGGGGTTGGGGGGGGAACGGGGGTTGCACGGGGTTGAGGGGGAAAGGGGTTTTGGGGGAACAGTGTTGGGGGGACGGGTTTGGGGTGGGACTGGGTTGGGGGAACGGGGTTGGGGGGAACCAGGGTTGGGGGAACGGTGTTGGGGGGGAACGGGGTTGGGGGAGAACGGGGTTGGGGGCCACGGGGGTTGGGGGGCCACGGGGTTGGGGTCCACGGGGTTGGGGGGGACGGGGGTTGGGGGGGACGGGGTTGGGGGGGGACGGGGTTCGGGGGAACGGGGTTGCACGGGGTTGGGGGGGAAACGGGGTTGGGGGAACAGGGTTGGGGGGGAACGGGGTTGGGGGGAACGGAGTTGGGGGGAACGGAGTTGGGGGGAACGGAGTTGGGGGGGAATGGGGTTTTGGGGGGGTACGGGGTTGTGGGGGGGAACGCGGTTGGGGGGAACGGGGTTTGGGGGGGAACGGGGTTGTGGGGGGGAACGCGGTTGGGGGAATGGGGTTGGGTGGAACGGGTTTGGGGTTTGGGGGGAAACGGGGTTGGGGGGAACGGGGTTGGGCGGGAACGGGGTTGGGGGGGACGGGGTTGGGGGGCCACGGGGTTGGGGGGACGGGGTTGGGGGTTAACGGGGTTGGGGGGAAACGGGGTTGCACAGGGTTGGGGGAACTGGGTTGCACGGGGGGTGGGGGGGGAACGGGGTTGTTGCACGGGGTTGGGGGGAACTGGGTTACGGGGGAACGGTGTTGCATGGGGTTGGGGGGAACGGGGTTGCATGGGGTTGAGGGGAAAGGGGTTTTGGGGGGAACGGTGTTGGGGGGGACGGGTTTGGGGTGGGACTGGGTTGGGGGGAACGGTGTTGGGGGATAACAGGGTTGGGGAACGGGGGTTGGGGGGAACGGGGTTGTGGGGGAACGGGGTTGGGGGGCCACGAGGTTGGGGGGCCACGGGGTTGGGGGACGGGGTTGGGGGGGAACGGGGTTGCACGGGGTTGGGGGGAAACGGGGTTGGGGGGGAAACGGGGTTGGGGGGAACGGGGTTGTGGGGGAACGGGGTTGGGGGGCCACGGGGTTGGGGGGGACGGGGTTGCACGAGTTTGGGGGGAAACGGGGTTGGGGGGGGAACGGGGTTGGGGGGGGAACAGGGTTGGGGGGGACGGGGTTGGGGGGCCACGGGGTTGGGGGGACGGGGATGCGGGGGAACAGGGTTGG